>NC_134845.1:48909627-49211234 GCF_965363235.1 Mytilus galloprovincialis
CCAGAGTTTCCCAAACATGCCCTGAGTATAAGGGCATCTAATACCAACAACCCAACAAGAGGCCTACAGAGATTATCAGAGAGACTGGACTTACTGGTCGTTTAGAACTGTTGGAGGCGTCTCTCGTGAACGAACCTGTCAACTTCCCAACATTGACGAACAAGAACAACTGATCACTCCTTTAAGATTTGTCAGATATTATCTCAGAAATAGAATACTAGTATCACAAAGAAAATCACAAGCTAAGATATTTGCTCTTTCGTCGGGTTGTTATCTCTTTGGCACATTCCCGTTCTCAATTATTTAGTTTGCAAAATATACTAATGTTACATGTTTTCAATATTATGAAAGTTTTTGATTATACATATTCGAGAATACGTCAATAATCTTTGTTAACATATTTTCAACGATCAAATTATAGAGATAACAGGTAAGATGAAATAATATCTATTGAGGGGGTCTCACTGGGGGTTATGATCACGGATCCCTCTTACTGTTTTGTCAGATTCCTGTATCCCGCTTACACTTTGTACGTAAGCAATTCTCCTTTTTTTTGTAATTTCCCGTGTCCGGCTAAATCTTATTTCACATTTTCACGGCACAATAATTTGACTTTCATGTGTCATGTTTACAAAAAATCGGCAATCCCGCATCACGCTTAGACCCTAATGAGACCCACTATTAATTGCTGTAGTATCAAACGACCAACAATCATGCAATTATTTCAAGGCATGTATGCATTTACAATGTAAATTATATCGTAAACTATCAGTACAGTCCGGAATGTGGTTCGATAAAATTGCTCCCCTTGTTTATTTCGCTCTCCTGTCAAATCATGTAATTTCTCTACCTCCAATAATAGACGCTACAACGATGGGTGTCGTCAAGAAAGGTACGATTAAAGGAATCAGATAGGAATTACACGATCACTATTGGTATAGGTGAGTTGTTTAATAGTTGTTGCTTTGGGATAAATGCATGTTTTGGATTAATTCATAATCAGGAATAGCTGGAAAGGAAAGAAACGTGTTGCTATGTGAACCCGGAAAGGCCGGGACGAATTTAAAAAAAAAATCTAGAGACGATCGTTCTGAGTATGCCACCTACACATTCAAATGTGTACACAAGTACAGTATTCCCTATCTATGTTATGTGTTTTCATAATTATGTGATATAGGGCAAAGAAAGGTAGCAGTTTTTTGTGTCTTGTTGTTAAGCATTTCCAGGGGAGATAATGTTATTTTTCACGGTGTGTTTGATAGGTTTGTTACATTGTAACATTATATAATACACACTCATAAAGTGGATTAAAACAGCCTCCCATACTCAATTAACTGAATTTAAATTATTCTATTAACCATAGAGCTATTATATCAGACTTCGGAGGTTCATATCACTTATATCCAACGTTTTTATATCGGATTTGTTTTTACTATTGATGTTGAACGGTTCATAGTAAAAAAAAAAATAAAAAAATCCGATAAAACCGTTGAATGTAAATGATATGAACCTCGGAAGTCTTATATTTTGTCCTTTAATATAAGACCGGAGGTTCATATCATTTACATTAAACACTTTTTATCAAATTTTTGTTTACTATCAATGTTGAACGGTTGAACGGTTCAACATTGATATTAAAAAAAATCCGATAAACATGTTGAATTTAAATGATATGAAACTCTTAAGCCTTACATTATAGGACTATCGTTTATTAGTTTTTTATCCTAACGAAATGTTTTTTTTTGTGATGTATATTACAAAAAAAGGGGGGCCTTTAAAAACACTAAAATACCTTTACAATTCTACAAAATCTGTTTACAGAATGAGAGAGATATTTCGTATTCTAAAACTAAATTTTTTCACATGTTTGTTAGATATGTTGAAAATACAGACACATGTTTAGTACGTATATCCATCCCCTCTTTTTCAATTCATTAGTTCAAGATACAGCTCTGAAGAATATGCAATAACCTAAGACTGATAATTTAGCTAACAATAAATTCAGTACATTTTTCTAACAAATAAAGACCAATGAAAACATTTGATATGATTTGAAAACATGGCCAATTAAGTAGGATATTGTGGTTTCGTAGACATAAATGATACTTCAACATTTTCGATTTATATTTTGCTTTATTTCATATTCTAGTATATTTAATAACATGTTTATATTTTGTGATGCATCTGATGTATAAATCCAGTGGCAGATCCGGGAAAGAGCTCTTATTTCCGATCCGTTTGTACAGGGAACATGTGGTTGCAACCCCCTCTTTAATTGCCTGTTCAATTTTTTGTTTGCAGTGTCGAAAAGGGAGGTAGACAGCAGTTTTATCAAGAAGTTATGTGAAAGTTCTGCTATACATCTGATAGTCAGGAATAATTCTGAAGTACACATGTCATGCGCGTAGCTACGTTTACGTCAAAACGCCCGGGCGTACACTTGAATTTGGTAAAACAAAATATTTTCATCTAGATTTATTAAAAGAATTGGTTAACAGTACATCAACCTCCTAAGTATTTCTTCAATTGCTTGTAATTTCGAATAAAAGTGACAAAATTGGTGTCATATTTATAAATTTGTTAATTTTCTGTCAAAGTCTAAATCTACCTTGATTTCTATACTCGCTTTCCTTTTTTAAAGCAATTCCTTATGTACTTAGATTCGAAATGTAGTTTGCATTTTTTAAAATTATAACTTTGTAGATGTAGGTTCAGTATGTGGTTAAAGTTTTTATATATTTTAAGTAACTTTGTCAAACCGTCGTATGATTTTACGATAGCTGGACAAAAACTGTTTATGGTCAAAAGAGTATCCGGTGCATCATGACGAAATTATATATGATGAATTTTCCCGTAATTTATGGATTTTTTAAAGGAATTTCTTGAAGAAGTTACATTCTGAGATTAAAATTTGGTACATCTAAATTATTTGTAAAACTGTGGTCAAAGTTAATGAAACTTCTTGGAGGAAAACGCGTATAGCGCACTAATAAATTTTCATCCTGGTATCTATGATGTCGAGTTAATTTACATGATAAATTTATAAACCTCCATATTTTGTTATGAAACTTGTGCAGAAATTAAATGAAAATATTTGATTTGTTCAAATCCTGTAATGGACTGATAAATGAATAAACTTTTACGGGGAGAAATTTCAGGCGAAAACCAGGGTTCTATTTACACATTTTAATATTGCACCTGAACAACTCAGAAAATTAATCATTTCATGTTCATTTACGATTCTAAATAAACAATGAATAGATTAAACATAAAAAATAAGCATTTTGAATCTAAAGAATGTTAGGCCACACCAATTTGATCCCTTGTTCGACGGACTCGCCCGCACCTATTTTTTTCAAAACAGATTTTTTTTATATTTTTTTTATATTACCGCTTCCCGCATCCGGAATTGTAATCATGTCCATTTCCTGCACCGTTTTTTGTTTGTAAATATTATAAAAAGATATCAACATTTGTTAAATCACAGTCTAACCTGTATATAACGATTTTAAACATAAAAGCACCCCACCACACTGTGTAAATATCTGTAAGAATATTTGTTTCAGCATGAAACCTGGAGTGCTCCGATAAAAAGTTACAACAGCGGGTATTTCCGTGAAGAACAAAAAATTGGTTTTTTTCCCCTTACTTATATTCCCTATTAAAAAATGATCGTTGTTAGAATAAAGTACAAAGAAGAATTTGCCTTCAACTGCAATTATATTGTTTGCTGGCGAAACAAAACTATCCATAGCCGCTGCATGTTTATGCACCTGTCCTGATTGATTCAGGAGCATGTCGTTCAGCAGTTATCGTTTGTTGATGTTGTTCATTGGTATTTTCCCGTTTGGATATGTTCCGGACCATATGAGTATTTGGACCATACGCGTATGGTCATGACCATATGCGTATACTCATATGGTCCGACCATACGCGTATGGTCCGACCGTACGCGTATGGTCGGACCATATGAGTATAATACTCGTTTGGTTATTAACGGGCCGGACCATATGAGTATTTGGACCATATACATAGTAGGTATTTTCTTCAAATTGCATTATAAACGTTTCAACAAAACAAAAACTTTATCTAAAAACAAGTGATGATTACATGACAATTTATTAATTTTATAATCCAAAAGCTACGTAAAAATTAAATATTGATGCCATAGTTAGTTTTCATCGCTAGTGACATTCTTGCATGTAGGCTTAGGTGACATTCGTAAAATGGCTGCAATACACCACATTCACAAGACAACTTAAATAAACTGTTACTTTCCACTGACTTCTTGTGTAACAGTTCATAAAGAAATTTTTGAATTTTATTTTTTTAGTCGACATATTGCCATTCACTCGTAATAACAAATCGGTAATGACCATCGGTAATGACCATTGGTATAAAATGTGTTTACTATAAATTTGACAATTAAGTAAAATAACTATGTGAATCTTCTTATTTTTATTTAGCTTATCTTTTTATTATAATACAATAATAAAATTACTTATATGATAGCGTCTTTTTAATGAACGGTCATACCATATGAAGAGTTTAGAAGTATTAAAAGTAAACTGTAACAGAGTGTTAACTACCCCGACCATACGCGTACGGTCGGACCATACGCGTATGGTCGGACCATATGAGTATATACCTATATGGTCATGACCATACGCGTATGGTCCAAATACTCATATGGTCCGGAACAGATATATAAATTAGATCGTTGGTTTTCCTGTTCGAATTGTGTACGCTAATAATTTTGGGGTACTTTATAGCTTGCTGTTTGGTCTGTATCAAAGCCCTGTGTAAAAGGCCGTACTTTGACCTGTGTTTGTTATTATCAGGTTGAGAACAACCCTCCCTCAGACAAGGGGTCATTTTACAGATGTAGAAAAGAAAATAGAAATACCAAGGATTTGTATAGTTCTTCTATAAAAAAAACTTTGAACACTTAGAATTTTGTACTCAAAAAGAGGAGAGTTACATCATATTTTAAACAAATTTTTCTAAAAGAGGGGTCCACTTATTTTGAATAATATTAAACTTTTAAAGTAAATGTGTTAACATGGTTAAAGTCCAGGAATATTACTAAATTCTTGGACATGTTTTGACCATTTAATACCAGATAGATATATAGTTCTATGAGAAAATATGAGCCCTTTTGTACAAACAAATATATTAAAACTTATATTGATCCCTCATAAAACATGTAAAAGGGATATTTATAACATTAAGGGGTTGCCCCCAAACTGATTATGATTTGGATGGAGAATTGTCTCACATATATACATAGACCAGATTTATTATTTCTTGGTGAACAGGGAAAAAATACTTCAGAAATTAAAGAAATGTCAAAGTACAAGTGATAAATCAAGTTTTAATATTGTCAAAACCTATTAGTTTATGTTTACAAAAAAAAATTATAATCGCTCGCCTTTACTTTTCAAGCTTCGCCTCAAAAATTTGCAAATTAAATATTTTTTTATTAAAATTTTCAAATCGCTCGCTCGCCCCAAATTTTGGAGTCCAAAAATCCGTAGGACAAGAAATTAAATTGGTGTGGCCTTATTGATATGAGTTTCTACTACCAGCTGTTTCATTGACCTGGATCAAATAGGGACTTTAGGCCCTGGCTGAGGTTCGGGCGTACACTTGAAAATGACCTAGCTACGCCACTGCATGTCGACCAGAGGCATGGCACAGAGAGGAGATGTTTTAAAGTACCAGATGCTTATCTGAGATTCCCATTTGAACCAAAGAAAGCAATATATAAAGAAATGTAGGAGAAATAATCTTTATGAATAAAGTTATGCCACATAAGGAACTTGTTTTTTTTATATACAGAATTTGTCAAACGTATCCATAACAGAAGAGATGTGACTGCATCCCTCATAGTCTTGTAATACTGATGGTAATAATTTATATAATTTCTGAGATGATATAGCAGTGCCATTGGTTTCCCGTTTCTCCTTCTTCAAAGAACTTGATCATCATTTTTTTAAATTGGAGCCCTGTTCAAGAACAGTTAAAAAAAGCCTATGCTTAATTTTTCGTTATCTTTTAGAATCATATTTTTTTTAAAAAATAAAACAGGTTGTGCATACTACATAAAATATGCCAGTCAACCGTGAATGTTAACACCCAAAAAAGGTCTTTAGTATATTCATTTTTCAACTTACAAAATATGTCAAAGGTTTAAGCATCGCAAACATTACCATGTGACTGGAGTTTTTGATTTGTCAATATCAAGCAAACTCGATATTTTCCATACCATCATTATAGTTCCGTTTTATTATTAAAACAACAAAGGACTAACTCTTGTACAAAACTGTCACAAAAAAAAAAAGAAAATGAAAGTCTTTGTGCTGGTTATTTACATACGGGAACGAAAATTTAACTTCAAATTGTGAAAAAGATTGAGGGTTAAGATTCCTTCAAAAAAAATATCGTCTGATCCAAAATTCGTTCGAAAAAATATTGTTGACAAGCAAAATTTAAAACCAAAAAAAATATTATGAATTCTGATCTTCTACAACCTTATAGTGTTAAGTTTTGAAAGTAAAAAAGATATTTGATTGATGGAGGCGGACAATAAATGTTCGGGCTCAGACAAGAAAACCATACCCCCTTTGAAGTTAAATGAATAACTTACTTCCTTGTTGATGGATTTTTTCCTGTCTTGCTTAGGTAGAGTATTGTTGCATGTTTCACACTCGAGCACTATATATACGCATGTGTAGTACATGAAATATGAAGACACCGGTGTACAACATAGTACTTGACTTGTAATAGTAAGCATGTATGAGAAAAATAGAGTGAGTGACCGTATACGGTAAAAATTAATATAAGGGAACTTTGATATTATTCAATCTGTTTTTGAGTTTTGAAGAACTAAAATACATCTAACAGTGAGACGGTTATTCAAGTAAAGTACTATACTACAATCGAGTCTTCATGTGATAAACTATGATAAAATTGAGTATAATGTAAAACTGTTAATTAAGTAAAAACTCTTAATGTCTTGCAAATTTTCGACTGTAGGTTAACTATTAAGAAAAGAAAAAGATATAAATAGTAAATTCAAATTGTATGAATAACATTGGCGAACAAAAAAGTATCACATTATGTTGTCGGACAATTGTAAGATGCTATAACATGTATAAGATAGACTAAAATATATCGAAAATATAGCACACCATAGATCATGAAATAACTCAGTGCAATCCCATCAATAAGATGGAAACACATCAAAAAGAAAAAAACAAAATCACTCCATATCTCCACATGACACAAAACAAAACACCAACTGCAACCCACAAATAAGACCCAAAGAGTCGCATGAAATAAAAAAAAGTCCATTCGCGGGCAACTACCGACTTATTATACTGTATGATCGAACACAAACATGACCAAAATATGACACCAAAGAAATTAGACGCAAACTAAATTACAAGAAATTGCAAGATCAATAAATGATGTATAAAAAATAATTCCGAACGACCATTGGTTAAGACAAACAAAAGGAATACGATATCAATCTATGCTACCCCAAAAACTCAACTTCACAATGGTCAACCATTCCGGGTAACTGTTTAACTAAGGTGTAACAAAATGTGTAACAGAACTTTTTAAAATAATACAGAAATTATGACTGTCGGTGTAATTGTGATTGTTTAAGAAAAAAACATGTCAAACATGCAAATATTATTTAAAAAAAATTAGTTTTAATCACTTAAAAGTCATATGATGTTACATATATAGGACGGGTGTGTTCGATGCGTAAATTAATTAACAAAAGCCCCGTCATATAACATCCAACTTTGAAATTGCGTCCAAATGTCAAATTTAGGTGTGCCACTTTGGGAATGGTCTTAAACGATTAACAATTCATTTCTCCATATTTGTAAATTTTCCCAGATTTTTTCTATATCGGGCAAAAAAAAGTAGCAGTTTATAGGGAGACGTAACAGCTTGACTTATGGTCGTTTTGAAAACGATTGTTTGCAAGTTGCATTGTTAACAATTGTACAATATGAATATTAAACAACGTGAATGCAAATATTTATAATGACTTTACGTAAAGTAACTTTTGTGACATCTTGACAACCGTATACAATGTTTATTTCACTTTTCTTCCTTCTAAACACAAGAGGTAGAATTCTTTTGTTCTATTTAAACCGCATATCGGACTGAGTAATTGAAGATATGCTATAAATATTTTATCAAGCTATTTTGAATTTCTTTAACGCCTGTCTTCTCATTATCATCAATTCTCTCAGATTAAAATACTTGATGGCTTACAAAGATTAAATAGTTATAGAATATCAAATGCGTAATTCTAATATATCAAAGATAAATGAATATAAACATGCTACGTTATGATTATATTTCAAGAACATATGATGGTATAATTCCATTTTGTATTGTACTTATTTATTCGACAAAGTAAGTACTAGTTTTCTAAATGTAGTGACTCTGCAGCTTTTGCTAATCTAACAGAAGATGATTATTTGTGTACACCAATTTGAAGCATACTTATTGCCTGGTAAAAAAATGACATTATTTTTTGTCATCGATACGGCAGATTTTTTTAAGGGCATTATCTCCCCCTTTGGCGCGTTTTCTTCCCTGGAGGAATCGTCTCTTTTCGGTCATATGGCAATAATAATAATATTATAATAATATAAACCAAATAATTGGCATATTGCCCTTTTGGTATACCTAGTAAGTAATTTCTATTACATATAATGAATCACTGTTGAATAATTATAGATTATTTCAGGACAGTAAAGAGCATGAACACGTTTGTGACAGTAGCCCAACATCAAATATCAGCAAAAGATGAAGTTCAGAAAATAACAATATTTCATACCACGAAAACTTCTGAGCAATGCATATCATTTTAAATGCAATGACTCTTTAAAAGAATACTATTTAATAAAAACATACAAGAAATTAAAGAAAAATGACTTACATAATGTAATATCACTCAGTCACCATCGAAACCAATATAATTACGCAGAGAGAAGTCAATATGAAGTGGGATGAAAGACATAACGAGACAAGAGTAGGAGATATTTCAAAACATATGAAATCAGTTGTCATATTGGCAACTGTACCACATCTCCTTCTTTGTATACTGACATATATTCATCTTAAATATGGAATAAATAAATCATTCATAAACAAGTTCTGAAGCTATAATTCTGAAACTGTGCAAGTTGCACCAAAGCCTCAAAGACTTGCTAACTTTCAATTTAATTTATATTGAAAAACCACAAATTTCATGTTTGCATGAAGTTTGAGTAGACAGTCCAAATAGCTATTGGGATTGTGCTGCTGGCTTGCTGTCTCAGTAAAGTTTATCCCAATGCTCATATTTGAAATACATAATGAAGAAAAAAATAGATTTCTTTCAATTTCAAGCGAAAAGTTTATTAAAATGATGACTGTCATTCTTTTTCACTGCTGTTTCTTCTACTTCTACATCTACATGATCTGAAAAAACACAAAATATCAAAAAATAAAATTGTTGAAATTAGTGTGTGCTGTTGGAGTTTCCATATTTAAATATATAAAGCTTACTGGTAGTTTAAAATCAAGACAACAAATATCAAAAGGATAAAAAAAATGTTATGAGTAGTGTTAGCTGTTTTCATAGATTTTATGTTTTTTCAATTGTGACTCTTCCATAATTGCTATCTTGCAATTTGTCTAGTCTGTTTTGTAAAACCTGAAATATTGATAATTTTTTTGCCAGTCAAATGAACTAGTAAATACTTTCAGTATAATTCTACAACATACATGAATACATCTACTTAGTAAATGTTAAGGCCATTTAAAGTCATTTTTTAAAATATTACTATCAAATTGTTTTTAATTTTGATTATATGAACATGTTGTTTGGTTACTGTCTCAACAGCATACATGTATGACTAATTTCAATGTTTTCTCGCTGACATATTTGTTTCATGATATGTATGAATAACCACCTACCTGATACATTTCCCATTCTAATCAAGATCTCCAAGTTAGACATCTATCTATCATATCAGTAGAGCCTGGTCAACTAGGCAAGGATAATTCTCCATTCTACTTCAAAAATAAAAGATAAAAATACTCAACTGAAATAATTCATATATATCAAATGACTTTCAAAAATGTATATGAGGTTTTTTATGTGCATGATTGTGTGTGTTCTCATATACATGCAGGTCACAAAAATAACCATATAAAAATAGAAGAAAAAAAATCAAAGATGGGTTAAATGATATAATACACCAGTAATTAAACAATACAAATCTAACAAGAATGTGTCAATAAGTAAATGGATACCTCACTCACACTATTATTTTCTACATGTATGTTCAGTGACTGTGGACCGTGAAATTGGGGTCAAACATCTAATATGGCATTAAAATTAGAAAGGTCATATCATAGGGAACATTTGAACCATATATTTCAAATTGATTGGACCTCAATTTCATCAAAAACTACCTTGACCAAAAACTTAAACATGAAAAGGGACACACAGACAATCTATCAAACGACGATCAGATCAGAAAACATAATACCCCTCTACTATCGTAAGTGTGGCATATAAATTCTTGGTTTTTTTCTTAGTCAAAAATATTGTAAGTGCAAAGCACAAACAAATTTATTTAGTTTTTTGACACGATTAATCAGATTATTTTTATATTTATTGTATATACCACTACTCTATTGTAATGGAAATGGGGTGAAAAAAAGAAAAAATCTGAGCATTGAGAATAGTTTTTTTTTTAAATTGGGGATCAGTATACATTGTAAACAAAACACCTCCGCTTTCTTCAATTTAGTCAATTGTTCAAATTAATTTAAAGTTGATTTAGAAAAATATATTGAAGGCGATTTCAGAGGTTTTTCTATACTAGGCTATTCTTGTAAATGAACATGGTTTAATAAATTGAGAATGTGTTTTTGGGCCGCAAATACCCGGCCTGTAACAATATGCACCAGAGGCAGTCAACTTCCAAATACAGATGCAGGATTAATTTCATTAAGGCTCTTATGTAATTATAAGCATTGTGTATAAATTTCATAACATTTAGTTGAAGCAAACAAGAGGAAGAGAATTAAAGCAACAGATTAAGTAATTGCTTCATTTAAAAAAGAACATAAGTCATGAATGGTAAAAGTGACACCACCCAATTTTGAACATGATCTGGATTTTGTGGTAATAGGCATTGTATACCTATTCGTTTTATAACATTTGTTTGCGGCAAATTAAAGTAAGAAAACGGAAACTCATCAATTTTTTATTCAAATTGTGCTATGGATAAAGACTGCATGTTTTTCTATGACACATTGTTGTGTAACTGTTTCATTGCAATTGGTTTCAGTAGCCAAATGGTCTCAAGTAAATAACTTCTCTATCACTATCCTGTCAACACAAAGGTTGTGAATTTCAAAGCCTTTCAGTTTGACTATAATCTAATTGACTTAGTTAGCCTGTCAATTTTACTATCTTGGATCTTGGTTCTCTTCAAGCATTATTTTCTCACTCAACCAATAAAAACCAACTACTACGAAATAGTACATAATGCTGGAAGTGGCATTAAACACCAATTAACCATTGACATAAATCACACATGTGACAGAATAATTAAAAATTTGACACCTTTAAATGTTGTGTTTTTTGCACTCTGGGACTTGCTTTTAATATAGTAAATATTTGATACATGTATTGACAAAAATATTTATATAAAGCATATAGTATTACTTAATCAAATAGCATCATCACATTTTCTTAATTCTTGTGCGTTTTGTACAGCAGCTGGTATTAAATCTAAACAGAAATTATAATAATTTTTTTCTCAAGATTAGATTGATAGCATATGTAATAAAAAAATCAAAATCTAAAAGCCCACTTTTTCTTGTTATAACATATTAAAACTTGGCCTTTGTTTTCACTTGTTAAGAGCTATATATATTTGTTGGGTTGCTTTTCACGTCTAATAATCATACGACCATTAATTACTGGCTTATTGACAAATCATTAGTGTATCATCATACATTAAATGAAGTATTTTTTTCTGTAGCAGTATCTTTGTTTATTTGGCCTTTTTTTGAATTTAGTTGTTTTTCTGGTCTCTTTTTAAAAGTGCACATGTTTTTAAAATATATTCCTTAATCTTAGCAATTCATCTATATTTCTATAAGGATAAACAAATACTTGTTTATTTTATCAAAAAGGAGGACACTTCATGAAAACGAATTTATTAAACAAATACAGCTGTGTTAAATCTGAGTCTGATGATGTTTTCTTGAAGAAAAAAAAAATGCCTTCAAAATATTTTTTTATATATTTCTTTTGTTGGTAGTTCTTTCTGCATTATCAGTGGTGCATCCAAGGGGGGGGGGGGGTCCAGGTGCTGGAACCCCCCTTTGTTTGACCATCAATGCATTTGAATGGGAGCATATAGCTGGAATCCCCCCCCTTTACTCTGGGTGGGGAACCCTCCTTTTTAAAATGGCTGGATCCGCACCTGATTATAAAGCAAAATATTGAAGGTGGCATATTTAACTGTAGTGTGTTGTAGTATGAGGTCCAACATCCACTGTCTCAACTCTTTGGTGATTCTCGTAAAACTAACACACATCCCCGATAAAGTGAAAGTTATTAATAAGAAATAGACTATAGTTTCTCGGAATATAAATAGACAGACCCTAATAGACAGTCTGACAAACAACTCGACCGTCTCCGTTTCAATCAGATATTACATAGACTCATAGAGTATGCTGTTTTAATTTGGCGTAGATATTTCTTTATTACTTTTAACAATTGAAAGTAATACATATCAAACATACACGGCTTCTTTGGTGCCGGGCTGCCATACTTTTTGCGATGATTGTTTGCATTTTTTGGCCAACACAAATGCCTTTCATTTTCACGGAATTACATAAATCGTCAAATGAGGAAACGTTACAAAGCACAACGTGACGTTGTAGACTAATTCCGTAAAAAGCATCAACATCTATAGTTTGCCTGGTTCGCGCGAGATTTACTTTTAGTCGAGTAGCAAGTATCAAGTTGCAAAAAGCGAGTATCAAGTTATGAAAGGTAAGTATCGAGTTATAACAAGTGAGTAGCGAGTAACAAAAAGCGAGTATCGAGTTATAAAAAGTGAGGAGCAAGTAACAAAAAGTGAGTAGCGAGTTATAAAAAGCGAGTATCGAGTTATAAAAGTGAGTAGCGAGTAACAAAAAGCAAGTATCGAGTTATAAAAAGTGAGTATCGAGTTATAAAAAGTGAGTAGCTAGTAACAAAAAGCGAGTAGCGAGTTATAAAAAGTGAGTAGCGAGTAACAAAAAGCGAGTATCGAGTTATAAAAAGTGAGTATCGAGTAACAAAAGCTACCATTTATATTTTTGGTTTTTCAACGAATGATCATCTCATGGTTTGTTTCCCTTTTCATTACTTACTAATTCTGAAGGCTTTCAATACAATTTGATACCTTGCTATTTTATATGAATTCATTGCAAAGGATAGTCGTTTTACTTTATTTATAAATTACTCTAAATCAGGATAAATGTTTTTATTTCGTCATCTAACCTGATTATTTGTTTATAGTTTGCTTAGTATCGACCCGATGAGTTAAAACTTAAAAGCTGTTCTCTTCAGAGTTTTACTTGGTTGTTCTTATGTTGTGCTGTACCGGTAATGCCACTGTCCTATGTTAGAGGAAAGGGACAGATCCTGCACATACTTTTAACCTCCCTAAATATATATACGGTTTCCTAACTTACCTGTTCCAAGTAAGAAATCTATGATTTTTGTTGTCTCTTGTTACTGTAATTCATATATACATGTTTTAACATTGATGATTTCGTATTTAAATCTGGGTGTTGTTTAATCTCATCTGAATTGTTTTACATGTGAAGTTGGGGGGTTACGGCTTACTTTGCGGCACAAGCCAATGCTCCATGTTGAAGGCTGTACTGTGACCTATAATTGCTTACATTGAAGAAATTTTGTCATGGATGGAGATATGTCTCATTGGCAACCAAAGAGGGGAGCAAGGGGTTTAACTGTTATGCTGTTATGGGCCAAATTGATTCTTTGTTATCTGTTATTCTGAAAATATATTTGCTGTTAGCTGTTATTGTCTTATTCATTGATAGCTGTTATTGGACTATTAGGGTTTTTGTTATCTGTTTTTGTGATAATATATTTGCTGTTAACTGTTATTGAAAATTGGAATGTTAGCTTTTTTGTTTTTGACAGCCCATATTTGGTAGAAATTGAAGACTGTTGAACATTGGGGTCTACCACTAGTAATATTGTGGTCCCGTATTCGGTGAAGGATTTCATTAACATATATACCCATCACAGATCAACACATAAACATATTAATATCAGTGAGGTCAAAGGACAATTCCAGTATAATTCATGATGATTATCCTTTGTAATAAAATTCATCTTTTATGAACGTGTAGCTTGTTGTTCGGTGTGAACCAAGGCTCCGTGTTGAAGGCTGTTTTTTTTTTACCTACAATGATTTACCTCTATAAATTGTTACTTGGATGGAGAGTCTGTCTCATTGCACTCATATACCACATTTTCCTATATCTATGTATTTAGAATAATTTTGTTTTGTCTGGGGATAATGTTGCTTGTTTCCCGTACGTACATATTAAATTCGAGCATTTCTTTATATGACAAAAAGGAAAATATATGGCCAGGGATATCTGATGAGGATCTCAATTAAGAACTACAAGTAGGTCCTTACTATCAATATTAATATGCATTTTTTAACAAAACTAATACAGATATAGTGTATGTTTCCTGGATTATTGCTTAACGTTTTGATAAATATTCCCATAATTAGCTAATTTGTAAATTTATTCATAAAAATACAAAGTGTAATTATAAAAAATCTTTTATTCAAACACCAATATACAAATTGAAATTATAGCCTCAGTCCTCCCCGGAGTTATGTTGTTTCGTTTTCCAATACAAAGCACTAGCATGTCAAGAAGAATACTAATTAGACTTGTATTATTTTTAATTTTTGTTTCTTGTGTACAATTAGGAGTTGAGTATGGTGTTCATTAGCAATGAACTAGTTCATGTAGTATAGATATTTGTTTATGGGCCAGCTAAAGGACGCCTCCTGGTCTGGGAATTTCGCTCTGCATTGAAGACCTGTTTGTGACCTTCTGCTGTTGTCTGTTCTTTGGTCGGGTTGTTGTCTCTTTGACACATTCCCCATTTCCATTCTCAATTTTAATTCATCTCCAAACAAGCGTTATGGTATGGTTATAAAAGTATTCTTTCACAATGGAACAAGTAATGAAATTCATCACCTATATCATTACTAGAGCAAAAATTACAGTCATAGGTTTTGAATCCAAAAATTACTATTTAAAGTTCCAATTGAGGATAACATATTATAAACTTTGTCATAAGTTTACAAATTCAAAATTTAATTTGAAAAGTAAAATTCTTTCCTTGTATCTATTTTCAGTTCCTTAATTGTAAAGAAAAGGTGTATTTTACAGATAGATTTTCACTATTATTTTCATTATTTTTTTATACTAATTGGAAATTTCAAGCTGACGTACTATTTTAATAAAGATGTCTCTGTTTATAGTTTAATATAGACACATGATCATCTAGGGGTAAGGTAGTTGGCTGTGACACAACGAAATGGCCGTAAGCAAACTTAAACACACATGGGGGGTTGCAGTCGTACTGCATTTATAAGAATGATATGTATTTTAGTATATTACTTTAACATTAGTTCTTTCAAAATGGCAAACAAAATATATCAATTTAAATTAATGAATTAAAATGAATATCCTTTGCAATGAACTATGATGCGCTGATATAAAAATGATAAGTACCTTTTGTTACTCGCTACTCACTTTTTATAACTCGCTACTTACTTTTAATTACTCGCTACTCACTTTTTATAACTCGATACTCACTTTTTATAACTCGCTACTCACTTTTTGTTACTCGCTACTCGCTTTTTGTAACTCGATACTCACTTTTTATAGCTCGATACTCGCTTTTTGTTACTTGATACTTGATACTCGACAAAAAGAAATCCTCGGTTCGCGCTGAGCATTAGAAAGCCAGATCAAGCTATAGGATCATTTCAACGAAGTTCTCAAGTATGTTCCCTGAAAAGCTCCAATTTATTTACGTACGTTTTCAAGAGAAAGATAAAATTTAACATTTTAAACGTACAGGGATAATGTATTTACCTACCGAACGATAGGAGCATCAGACATTACAATCTCTGAAACTTTTCCATCACAATGAGTCTTCTGCTATAAATATCCGTTGTTTATAGATGGCGCGCCAGGTTAATAAAATAAAGTCTATTCCGATAAAATAAACGAAAAGTGTAACGTCGTCTTAAAATTGCCGTTTTGTTTGACAGGACACACATTTCATTTATTGTGTATCAATAAATATAAAACCATGTAAAAATTCTATAAATATTCATTTACTTTTGCATCTAATTTATTTCTAACTCAACCCAGTAATTCTATTTCCAATTACGATAACAAGTGGCAATACAAAACGAAATATTGTATGACGGCAGATCACAAAATTACGACGTTACTTTAGCGGACAGAGTGCCTACTAAATGCATGACGACAGAGCAACATTGTGGTATCGAATATACCAACATTTAGAATTTTAACAAGTACATTAAATCATATAGTTTTATCTATAGAAAAGATCACAAAAACATAGCCCAAACAGTGACGAAACCCAAAGTCTTATTGAACAAAAATACAACCAACCATGTTAACTATGATTTCTGAATTACAGATCAGGTTTATGTATGACTCGACACACAGAAATATAAGTTGACCTTGAAATCATAGATTCAATAGAAAACGCTTAGTCATATTAAAATCGATATCAACAGTTGTTTAATTTATTACATTGAGTTGTGATTTGTTATCACTTATTTAATTCGTGATAACACATATAAAATTCACAATTTTATGATACGAGCTAATGGACTGAACATTTAAAAAAATAACCGCCTCCGAGCCTCTCGGTAGTGTGCTTGCTTTAAATTGTAGGTGTCGTTGGTACGAGCATCGGCTGGGTCAAACAGATTTGTTGAAATTCAAACATATGTAACGTTTGTGGATCATCGTAAATTCCCCTTTTTCTATTTTTAGATACTATATATAACTATAGTTGTCCGGTCACTTTTTCGCGGGGATCGTTTATCTCGTGCTTGAACTCAATGTCCAGACTTGGATATTTAAACCTCGTCAGGGCAGTATTTCTTTAGATTGGGGAAAACTTTCGTACTGGTAAGTTGTACTTTAAATTTAATTTATTTTGTATTTCGATGTTTGACTTAAATATTTATTTCTTTACATTTGATATATTTCTTTTCGGTCTCGTAGTCAAACAGTTCTAAAATGTTAAATTTACGTTTCCGTTCCAGAATAAATAGAGGGAATTGTACACTAGCTTGATATTTTATGATTTCGGGTTTATAAAGAGATGGGTTTCATTTTGATAGCGATATTTAGACAGAGGGTTAATCCGAGGGATATTTTGGAGTAACGGTCGTCAATCTACGGGATTGTTCGTGCCTAATTACTCTGAAATAGAATTTTGTATTATCGCATGTTTTGGTTTTGGATCTTGAACTGGTCAATTTTATTGAAAAACGTTTTTCAAACATTGCTCTGGTTGGATTGAAAACTAAACGGGAAATGCGATGGGTTTTTTTTACTGGATCGATTTTTGTTCCCTAGTCATAGAATAATGAGATTCATGTTCTAGTCTAACAAAGTCGGTGGGAACCAGTGGGTATAATTATTTTGTCTCGGAAGGTTGACGTCACAACTTGATTGATTGAATTTAGTTAAAAACGAATAGTGTACAGCTCTCAATATTTTAAGTAAACGGACATTTCAAATTCTAGTATCATTTTATTTTATTCAATTAGATAGCACTAAGGCCAAACGCTTCTTTGAAATGGTTAACTTGTATGGGTATTTTTCACCGCATTGTTTGTACAAAAAGGGGAAGTTCGAAAGTGTATTGAAATTCTAAATAGATATTTTTGCCCTGGAGATACCGCGATATGATTTATGTATTTATGTTGTCTTTGTCTATTAAATATGAAACTGTTTTATGAATTTTGGTCATTTGTTATACGAGCAAATACATTGCTTGGCAAATCGTCATCACTGGTCATTTTTAGGTTTCTTATACCTGTCATTTATTGAATTTACTGTTTCGTTGTATTGTCAGTATGCTGTCAGAAGTCCTGGAGCGAAAGCACAGGCCGAACCCTCTCTACCAGTAACGTAAATGGCTGAGCTAGCAGGGTATAATGTCATGAGACAGATTATGAGTGAGAATACGTTTACACACGAAAACCCATTTACGTTGCATTGGCGCCCACGTAGGGACCCAGCTTTACTAGAGTCCCCCCGATTTGCTAGCTTTAGGACCTTTCATTTCATTTTCGAACTTCCGCACCTCATTACTTGATTTTATTTTAATCTCGAGAAAATTGGTAGCGACAGTGGAAGGCTGAGCTTGTAATATAAATTGTATAGCTTGTCAGATTTTTCACCGGCTGTGTAACATAATGTTGTTATCATTCATTTCATGTTCATAAAAAGAAAATAAAAAAAAAAAGTTTATTTCGTAATGTTTTTTTTTTACCTTGCCGACAGTGTATGTATTTGTCGTGCCTCCTTATCTGCGAAGTATAACTATAGTCGAACGTTTCTATTGATGGATTTATTTCTATGGACAATCTGTATGTTGAAAGGTTGGTTCTGACACCTGACCAAGGTCAGAACCAACGTATGTGAATTATCACTGGGGTAAAGCTGATGACCGTAACTGCATTCACGGTCATCCCAAGATGTCAGCTGAAAAAATAGGTCATTTTTATTGTCTGTTAGGGTGTTTCTACATCATTTTCTTTACAAAGCATACATTGGTACGATGTAAATTTATAAAAGATTCACACAGAAGTCACAAATCTCTACCTAGGAACGTGTATAGAACGGGAAATTGGATTTGAAAAATTCGCTAAGATGACCGTAAATCATCTTTGAAATATTTTCAAGATGACCGTAACATATAATAAGGATGACCGTGATTGGTAAAATGATGACCGTAATTTCGAAAGGATGACCGTAATTTATAAAGGATGACCGTAACTTTCATAGTATAACCGTCATTTCTAAGAAATATCCGTATTTGCATTACCTTTTTTTGTAACAAATAATTAATCGTGTTAGTGTAAGACGTATCTATAAGACAACATTATCATAAAGGTAGACAAAAATAAGACGTGCTTCAAATATGTTCGTCATATGTAACATCAAACTACAAGCCAAAAGATTTTTTTAATTCTGAGATTCCTATTAATCTTATATAATAAATACATCTTTTTAAAAATGCCAAAAAGGCAATGGATGTACAGCCATTTATATCATGTCGTTTCAACTACCATTGCAAATGTCGTTTTTTTTTATTTCAGATACGTACATGTGTTATCAATTTTCCACTTGCAAGTTCACCTCATCTAATGTAGACAGAATTTTAAAACACACTATAGACAATCATTTTGGTCCACAAACATTTAGTTTTAGGAAGAAAGTTTTGGATGAAAACACTGGTCATACAGCATATCGGTCCGTACATTTCGGAATCGAAGTCACAAAACTTAAAATGATGTTAGGAAAAGGTTATAAGCCAAATATAAATTTAGAAGAACAAACCATATGTTTCAAAAGATGTTCCTCGACTTTGAAAGTGAGTGGCGATTATATCGAACAAGAGTGTCAAACTGAATTAAACAATGAACTTTATGATATATTGCCAAATATTGAAACAAAGCTAAAAGAGATTGGAAGATACGAGGACTTCATTTCAGTGTTGAAATCCATAGCTAGTGGAATATTAACTCAAAATATTGCTTTTCATTTGTTACTGGATGTCGGAAGATTCTATTCCCAGTCAACAATATACTCGACAAGATATGTTCCAGAAACTCTGGCATTCTGGATTACGATTAAGAAACTATTCAAGGGTAAAGGAGTTAACTTTTTTAGAGGTTATAAAGCACAAGGTATATCCGCTGAAAACGCACCAGTCAAACCAACTAAATGCAAAATAAATTTTGCAGTTCCATCAGATCCAGTATTGACAAGAGAATGTGTTAGTTTTCTGGCAGATGCCGAAAAAACTGGAATGTTACATACATCACTGGATGCCTTCACAAAGAATAAAACTGGTCAAGATGTCAAACTGTCGATAGATGGTAAAAAGTTGGCATGTGGTTTAGGTGTACTTGGTGATGAAGATTTGTGCGGGTTTGAAAATCCCCCAACTCTGTCTGACCGTAAAAGAAATCTTGAAATAGAACTTAACACTCTGAAAGAAGTAAAAGACATCACAGAAACAAACTCAATAGATAACACAATAAATATTACTGATTTAGACAAGGACAATATTTTAACAATGAAACAAGCAATTCTTATATCGATCACAAACCTAAGCATCCATATTAAAGACTTGAGGGAGCTAATTGTGAAAAAGAAGTTAGGATTGACAAACCTGATGAAACAAGTAGAAGGTGACTGGAAAGATAGTAAACTCGCACCAGCGATCAGTTTTTGCAAGACAAAAATTATTCACTCACAGTCAACAATAAAGGATCTGTTAAACTGTATTGACAATCTTGGCTTTATTGTTGCGTGCATTAATGGCACCGCTGTAGACTATGTAATAGGATGTGGGACAAAAGTTCATCTAGATAATCAAACTAATTATATATG
Source organism: Mytilus galloprovincialis (assembly GCF_965363235.1). Taxonomy (NCBI): domain Eukaryota; kingdom Metazoa; phylum Mollusca; class Bivalvia; order Mytilida; family Mytilidae; genus Mytilus; species Mytilus galloprovincialis. The sequence goes on from NC_134845.1 coordinate 48,930,460, forward strand.
CTTGAAGCATCTTACAACAGACCTCGAGATAAATGCCGAAACGTCAGCTGACAGCATAAAACAAAGGAGTGATAACTGGAAAAACTTCAGAGCAGGTAGTCGAGTAACTGGTAGTACATTGTTCCGTGCTATAGGATTGGACACTCTGAAAGAACAGCAAACACATTACGACAAAGTGTATCGTGGTGTTGAAGTTCCGGTGTCTTCAAAACTGCAGCAGCTTTTCGACTATGGTACAGCCCAGGAAATAAATGCAATAGGAACACTAGTTGGGAAGATCATACCTGTCTACTTTCCTCAGTTGCAATATAGGGAAGATGGTTGTAAGATTCTTCCGATTGGAGATTCATATGCCATAATCAGCGGTGATGGCAGTGGTATTGATCATATGGGTGAAAATAAAGTAGCATTTCAAATTAAATGTCCGATTCCAAATAAGGAAAGAACTACTGATTTACACTACGAGATACCCGTGTACTACTCAACTCAAGTTTTAAGTCAACTGAAAGCCAAACAAAGTTTAAAGTTTTGTTACTTGAGTCACAATCCAGGAAGCACAACCTTCATTGAAGGCACTATGAATGATGATTTATGGGGTAAGGTATGGGATTCTACTTCGGAACTGTATGGTAGAGTGGATGCAACAAGGCCTACGAGAAATAAACCAGAACAGAAAGAGTTGCTAGCTGATCTGAAAGAGTATGCAACAGCATCTTCATTCGTTGCCGAGTTTCCTTCGTTGTTAAGCGTCCAGTGTAGTTGTGAGTCTACTGATGATTATGATAATGTATACGGATATCACACCAAAGACGACAGTATGACGACGTTGTCGTCGTTGAACACTTCTTTGGACACTTTCAATTGTAGTGGATAAAACGTGTACTGCGTTGAATGATGCCTACCAAACTTTGCGCAAGCCAGCAAAAGAGATTTTGCTGACTGTTGTTTCCGATCTTGAACGCAAGACCTCTGATGATTTTGACACAGCAAACTATGCAGTTCCTATCCAATATGCTCTTTCTGGATACAGTCTTTCAATGTGTTGCGTTCGAAAATTACTAGACATGTCGTTGGTAGAATGTTCAAGTCGAAAATTTAATGTTAAGGCAATCGCCTTCGATGGGCAATGTCTTGAGTTGGCGGTTTCCGACGACTGTGGCCGACCTCTTACAATCTGTCGTTTTATGAAGCAGTTCTGGGATCAGGTAAAAAGGACCGACAAAGCTATTAAATTGACTACTTTATTGAACCTGAACAAGTTGCCGTCTATATCAACGTCTAAAGATCTGTTTGAACATTTTGATATTCATAAAATTCCAAACTCAATGATAACAATAAGTAAGAAAGAAAAAGTAACATACACTCTATCTGGGAAGAATATCAGCAAAGCAATTCAGGCTTCACAGTCAAACGTCAAGAATGTCGAAACAGAAACAGCATCAGATGATAACCTAAAGACTGCCCACCTGGATATTTTGCAATACATTCCGAATGAGATTGTATCCGAATTGGATGAGTCCATGCTCGAAATTCTTAGACAACCATGTAAAGCTGTTACAGATGATGCAAATACCAATGAGCTATCACTGGCAAATGAAACTGACTACAAACCAGAGGATATTGACTTTGAAACGTTAATAATATCGCTGATTGCATCATCAGATGAAGGGACAAAATGGATGCAAGTCTCGTTTGAATGTTTCAAGCAATGCTTTGCAAATGCAGAAACTATAAAAAAAATCCTTTACATCAGCAGAATTGAAAGTAATTGCAGGTGTTACCGAGACTTTGGCGTTATATTCAAAGATGTTGAAACCAGCATTAGTAAACTTAGTGTGCGAGCTATATGGCGATGGGTCCAATATATCTTCTGTTAGAACAACCAATCCGAAATCACTAAAGGCACTCGTTATGTGCAAGATAAAGAAATGGCCAATTTCAGCAGTTAATGTTGTATTTGCACAATTAAACTTTCGAAGTGCACTAAATGAATGGGAAAGTGAAAACGCTTTTAGTGGGTCATGGAATATGGAAACGGAAAATGGACAACAATATGAAATTCATCGATGGTACGCACAACCGATGATAGCAAAGGGCCAAATGATCCTCATCATCTGTTTGTCAATAATAGGGCAAGATGTTGTTCTAAAGGTATTTCTGGTATGGGAGTCAGCAGTGAAGCTTGGTGGAAAGTAGCTGGGAATTGCACAGAAAACGGCACAGGTCTATCATTGGAGATAGCTAAGGAACTTCGTGACAAACAAAAAAATTCTTATGCGCAGACCACTTTCAGCGAAAAAGTACAATTTGAAATGATGAAAAATGGAGATTATACAGAGGCTGAATGGTGTAGACTGATTCGAAATTGGTATGCAGCTATCGATGAGGGTGGTATGTGTATAGAGAAACGTATTGAATGCTTACTAGCGATGAGGGATAAATTACTGCCATATTTACATGTTGGTCACTTTCCGCCGCCAGGAGCATATGTAGCCTCTCTTCCAATGGCCCAGTTTGAAGGGATACTGAGCAATGTTGACAGGCGATTGCAGCTGTATGGAATGGTACAACGAGGCAGTTATAACCAAAGAGCTGTTACCAGCCTGGACTCAGAAACATTTTTTTCAGGGTTTCAGGTAAATATGAAAAATATGTTTAACTGACATTAAAAATTAAAATTCATGACCACTGCCATTGATCATACATCAAAAAATGAACAGAAAGTATTGTTATGGACTATATATATGGCTAACTTTAATTATTGTGTACGATGATTTGAAATTGAGCCTTTGATCGTGAGACATGAAAGCTTAAGTCAAGTTTGACGAATTCACTATTTTGGATTATAGCTTGAAACTATTATAAATACAGACTGTTCAATGTTCGATTGGTTAATATTGAAATGATCAGCGTACGGTTAGTATGTTGATAAGTGTAATGTATTGTGTAACCATTTTCTGAAGTCTTCAATAATTATAAATATCATATAAAAGTACTTCGTTATATTTAGATAATTGTTTTTAATGGACAACTTAATACAAAATTATTTTTTTAGGACTATGACCCAAAGGGGACTGGTGTGTTGAGACCAGATGATATACCAACAGCTTTAGGTGCAGCAGTGTGTTTGTTCAGTCAACGAATGGATTCTAACAGGTGATTTAAACGCTATAATGTGCTCAGTTTTATCGTCAAATGCAGTTTTGTCTCATATATCTCAAAATATTCTCTGTTGATACAGATTTATTTGACCATGCTTGGCGTTAATCTCTCTAAATGGTCAACTATTCAGTGCTTATTATGTACATTACTAGTATACTAATATCATATTTGAATTATTTAAATTGTAAATTATAGGAAGATCTACTCTCAGGCATCTGATTGTCTTATTTTGATAGTTGTTGATGGTATTTTCAATACTATGAACACCATTCCCTGTCATTATATTTAACATTTAATTGTAGAAAATTTTATATGAAGACCTCCAAGAAAACAAGAGTTTATCCAGAACAAAGTCTCAGTCAAAACTGTAGCGCCGATGGAGAAATGGAAGAAACTGAGTTGTACAACTGTTTCAATACTCGTACCATTAAAATAAAGTAAGTCAGGTATATGACAGCTGTTATCCATTCGTTTGATATTCTTGAGTTTCTGATTTTGCCATTTGATTAGAGACTTTCTGGTTAAGAAAACCGCTGAGATTTTTTGTGATTTTTCCTTTTACTACATTTCCGTATAAACTATCATGATGTTTTATGTATGACAATGTTTGAAGTTAAAACACACAATCGATGTCAAGTGCACAGTTATTTAATTGCAATGATATTCATAGGCAAAATTGAGAACTGAAAAGTCTTTAAGCTTTTGAACTTCATTAGTCATTAACAGAATTGTGTACAAGCGGATAACATTTTGTCAGCTGTTGATCGGATTTACTTATTTTCTATTGAAATGGGTATTAATAATAATACTACCATTAAACTATATGCTTGATGTAATCGAATGAAATAATATTTATCCCTCAAATGTATGATGGTTTATGTATATTACAGATCAAACCAATTTGATCTCCCTGAAAGAAAAGCTGTTAATCCCAAAAGAAAATGTGGAAGAATTTCTTCATTTGGTGTCCCTAGTAGAGGTGCAGAAGGAGCACGATCTCACCACAAGACAAATGAGGAAAAGATATTAGCGCATAGACGATATGGAATTTCTGATGACAATATAGATTTAAAAAAATAATTGCTGCTGTCCAATTGAATCTGTAATGAAAATGAAAAATAACCACACACATGTCAATTTCTTCATCTGTTATTTAATGCATTTTTTATGTACATTATTTAATGTTTTTTTGTCATGTGTCTCTTATAATTGGATCTATATTTATATGAAATGTTACAGATTATACACACTAAACACTTGGCCATGTGTTCTGCTTGTTCATGTCTTCTTAAAGATCTTTTATAAGAAAAGCTGGTGCCACACTCCTTGCACGCAAATTTCTGTTGTAAGTGTTTTGCCTTGATGTGTATCTGTAGGTCCTTATTGTGGACATAGTCCTTTCCACAATCCTTACACTTGTATTGCTTCTCCTGAAATAAATTAACCGAAAAATAGATTCAATATACAATGACAAATAAGACAATAAATACAATGTGGTTTGTTGTCGAGCCTGCAATTGTTGTTGCAGAAAACTAGGTATAGGGATAGTGATCCTGTGGCGGCTACTGCGGCATGAGCTCAATGTTTAAAAGTTATATATTTTAGAAGTTGGAAAACTTTGATGCTTCATACTTTGTATATAGATGCCTCATGTTACAACGTTATCGTCTGTCACATGTCCGTGCTCCTTTGCCTCATTTTCATGGTTTAGTGACTATTTTAAAAAAGAGTTAGGAATTTTTGTAATGTTGATTTTCTATCTTATTATGGGCAACAGGCTAACTATATTTGGTATGTGCGTACCTTGTAAGTCCCTCATACCCGTCAGACAGTTTTCACATGACATGGGCCTCATATTATGTATCAGTGAATAAGGTAAAGTTCAATATTTCAGATACAATAAGCTATATGTCTAGTATATTCGGTGTATGGAAGGACTGTAAGGTGTACATGTCTACTGGTAGGGGTCATAAAACCTTGACCTCATTTTCATAGTTCAGTGGTTATAGTTAAGTCTTTGTGTTTTTCTTATACTGTATGGACTAGATCTACTATATTTGGTGTATGGGATGTTTGTAAGGTGTACATATCTAACTGGTAGGTGTCATTTGACCTTGACCTAATTTTCATGGTTCATTGATTAAGGTTAAGTTCAATATTTCAGATACAATAAGCTATATGTCTAGTATATTCGGTGTATGGAAGGAATGTAAGGTGTACATGTCTACTGGCAGGGGTCATAAAACCTTCACCTCATTTTCATAGTTCAGTGGTTATAGTTAAGTTTTTGTGTTTTTCTTATACTGTATGCACTAGATCTACTATATTTGGTGTATGGGATGATTGTAAGGTGTACATATCTAACTGGTAGGTGTCATTTGACCTTGACCTAATTTTCATGGTTCATTGATTAAGTTATGTTTTTTTATTAAATGCTATATGCAATAGGTCAACTTTATTTGGTGCATAGAAATATTTAGGATGTACATGACAATCTCGCAGGTTTTTGCCTTGATCTCATTTTCAAAGTTCATTGCTCAGTGTTACGTTTTGTGTTTTGGTCTGTTTTTCTAAATTATATGCATTTGGTCAAATATATTTGTTGTATGGAGGTATTAAGCTATACATGTCCACCTGGCATGATTCATCTGACCTTGACCTCATTTTCAGGATTCATAAGTCAGTAATTAATGTTCATGGTTAAGTCTGTTTCTTAGAAACTATAAGCAATAAAAAAAACTATATTCTATGTATTGAATGGTTGTAAGGTGTACATGCATTTATTGATTGGTTTATATGACCTTGACCTCGTTTTCTTGGATCATATTAAGTTGATGTGATAGTATAATACCAATGAATAGTAAAGAAAGCGAGACATTTCAGCGTGTGCACTCTTGTGAAAATCATATATGAAGTTCGTCGTCAAGACATTACAATAAGGATTCATGTCACAAGTACTGTGCTCCGTTTTCTAGTGCTTTCGAAGCTCCAAGGTTTTGCTAACTATCGCTTTTTGTCTTACGTAAGTTCCATGTTCATTTTATTTCAAGTCGTTTAGGTTATAATAGTTTGCATTTTCTTTACACTCAGATAAAATTTATTTGTTCAATGTGAGATTCAATTAATCATCTAAAGTTTACCTGCACATGATTCAAAACATGAGATCGAAACAGAGTCCTTGATACATATTTTTTAGGACACTGTGCACAACTGAAAGGAGGTTCCTCATATTCTCTTTTCTTATGGACTCTTAAACCCTGCGTGGTTTGGTATGTTTTCCCACATTTGTCACATTGTTGAGTCGCTGAAATAACAAAATATTGATTTAAATTTTATATTTGTCATTAAAAATATTCTGGAGTGACCACTTATGCAATACTGAAGAGTTATCAGTCACAATTTGAATATTCCGTATTCAAAAAACCCTTGATTGGTTATAATCTAAGTTATAAAGATGTCTACTGCCATCAAATAAATTATATATTTCTTTTAACTCAGGATTGTTTTAACATTGAAGTGAACGGACGTTGACAACGACCTTGTTTACAGAAATCTTGAGAGTTCAATTTCAGTTTGTCTTTTACTTTTACTATATTTTATTGCTTTCTATGTAATGTATTGCACGATTGTTTGTTGTTTGCTCCACGTCCAGTGGGAACTATCTAAAGCATTATTCGGACGAGTATTGTTATTTGACAGTTTCCAAATACATCTTACCAGTGACCGTTTTTTCCAAAGGGGTACTTGCACTCTGGGTTTCAGGGTCAAAAATAAGAATTGACCCGTCGTGACCTGATATATCCTTTCCTGTAATATATAAATGATAACTAAGTCATAGCTGCATCAATGCTGAAAAAGATAATCATGAGATTTTTAATAAAGTTTCAGATTTTTATTTTTCAACAATAGATTTATCATTTTTAACTTGTGATCAGAAACCTTAAAATTCTTATAACTTTCAGCCAAAAAATATTAAAAAAAAAGTAATTGGAATTGAAATTTTCCTTAGATGAATATTAAAAATAATCGATTCTGTTATTTAGTTTCATCGGAAATATCAATTATGGACTATGTTTTCTTAACAAACGAAACAAACAAAACAAAACAAAACTCAAGAATAATGAATAAAAAACAACATTTTAAGGTAGCCAGAGGGTCCTTCACTTACCATGTTGCAAATGTTATATCACCAGCCCAGTAGTCAGCACTTCGGTGTTGACATGAATATCAATTATATGGTCATTTTTATAAATTTTGTTTACAAAACTTTGAATTATTCGAAAAACTAAGGATTTTCTTACCCCAGGAGTAGATTACCTTAGCCGTATTTGGCACAACTTTTTGGAATTTTGGGTCCTCAATGCTCTTCAACTTTGTATTTGTTTGGCTTTTTAACTATTTTGATCTGAGCGTCACTGATGAGTCTTATGTAGACGAAACGCGCGTCTGGCGTATAAAATTATAATCCTGGTACTTTTGATAACTATTTACACCACTGGGTCGATGCCACTGCTGGTGGACGTTTCGTCCCCGAGGGTATCACCAGCCCAGTAGTCAGCACTTCGGTGTTGACATGAATATCAATTATATGGTCATTTTTATAAATTTTGTTTACAAAACTTTGAATTATTCGAAAAACTAAGGATTTTCTTACCCCAGGAGTAGATTACCTTAGCCGTATTTGGCACAACTTTTTGGAATTTTGGGTCCTCAATGCTCTTCAACTTTGTATTTGTTTGGCTTTTTAACTATTTTGATCTGAGCGTCACTGATGAGTCTTATGTAGACGAAACGCGCGTCTGGCGTATAAAATTATAATCCTGGTACTTTTGATAACTATTTACACCACTGGGTCGATGCCACTGCTGGTGGACGTTTCGTCCCCGAGGGTATCACCAGCCCAGTAGTCAGCACTTCGGTGTTGACATGAATATCAATTATATGGTCATTTTTATAAATTTTGTTTACAAAACTTTGAATTATTCGAAAAACTAAGGATTTTCTTACCCCAGGAGTAGATTACCTTAGCCGTATTTGGCACAACTTTTTGGAATTTTGGGTCCTCAATGCTCTTCAACTTTGTATTTGTTTGGCTTTTTAACTATTTTGATCTGAGCGTCACTGATGAGTCTTATGTAGACGAAACGCGCGTCTGGCGTATAAAATTATAATCCTGGTACTTTTGATAACTAATTATACCCTTGGACTACCTAAAGTACATTTCCATATAAAATCCAGATGATATTAAATTATAGTCTGACTGAATAACACAGTTGTGTTCTGTTCAGGGGTGATGAAAGAATTTCTAGAAAAAATCATATTTGAAAATTTGAAAACTTTTCAGGTAAGGGAACGATCATTTGATTCTGAGTTGAGTGCCAGGCCAGGCAGATTCGATCATGTCAAATTTTTATTAAGACAATTTTACGGTTCAGAAAATATATTTCAAATACTGCAAAACAATACCAATTTTTACTGAAAAAGTACACGGAGATAAGAAACGATTAGCCTGAATTTTCTTTTCAAATTTATCGAGGTTAGAAAAAATTTATGAAAAAGCTGTCAGCCCTACAACCCCCAACCCCGACCCCCTTTCCCCTGGAGTTTTACCAAGAAATGTACTTTTCAACAACAATAAAAATACAAATAGAACATAACTCATAAATGAATCTGTCTCGGGCACTTTCACAATGACATGCATGAATCAAGGTTAATTTAATATCATATTGGTTGCCATATATGCATCTGCATATTTGCCAATAAACAGTATGTGATCCCGAGTTTTAATTGTATATACTTTCAATAATGCAGATGGGCAACTTATTAATTTCTTATGCTAGTATTTAATTTTGTAGCTGTCTTAATTGTTGGAAAAGAGGGGCGAAAGATACCAGAGGAACATAGTGAAAACGTATAATAGTCGTTATCTCGGGATCACATAACAGTTTTTAGTATATCTGCAGATGCGTATACATACTTCAACGTTTATGATACGACCCCGTCTAATAGAAAACCAACAGAGTGATTCAAAATTTTGCAATGACTCAAATCATGAAGTTTACATCATTAGACTAATAACAATTGATAGCTAAAATAAAATTACTAAAATTATGAGTGGATCATGTGTTCATAAGTGTAAGTGCCCAGACTTTCTATATACCATCAATACTGTCCAACGATATATCCTTAAAAAGTAAAATTAATTCATTTAAATAGAACAAATTTTTAAAAAGAAAAAGAAAGTCAATTGATTAGTTGTGATCCATTGCATGTTATTTACAACTTAATATATAGAGAATTAATAATTTAAAAAGAACTTCAAACAAGTAAATATATTTCAATAAAATATTAACAAAAAAAAAAGGTTAAAACTTACCTCAACCATTGTCTCTGTTAATTGGTCTTTCATTTTATCTTGTAAGTAAAATAACAGAAAATGTTTTTAAAATACTCCGACCAAACTAGTGAAGGTGAGCTCCAGCAAAATAGATCCTAAAATAGTCTTGTATAAATGGCGAATTGCAAAGGGTAGCCTTGTAAATTGTATAAACAGAAAACAGAAGTGTTTTTTTTTATATATCAAGACAAATCAAGATTTTATTCTGCTCCTCTGGAACCATACACATGGGTTCAATTACCGGATATTCATAATGTTAAAGGTTCATCTGAGGGAATTGAAAAATATGGCCGTTTTTACACACACATATATCTATTAAGAGAACAGACAAACTGATGCATCTAGGAAAGTATTTAGGATTATGTACCCTTGTGTTGCTTCAATGCTAAACATGGAATTTTTATAGAAAATCCACAGCCTTTATCCTTGTTTAATCATATTTGGCAATTTTATGACCAATAGATATAAGATAATTGCATGCAGTGCCAGCATTGATTTCCTTAAAACAAGTTTAATAACGTAGTTATTGGCTAGAACAAATAAAAATATGGACCAAATCAAGTACACCTTTTAGGGTGCGCTCGACTTTAGTTACTCTGCACGAGGTATTTTGAAATTAACAGGTTGGTTAAAACTTTTTGTAAAAAAAAAACACTAGCACATCATAGAAAAACAAGTGAGTAATCTATGTTTCAAATTTTATAACAAAAATCTCTTTATTGAAGGCTGTGGATTTTCTATAAAAGTCTTGGGTTTATTTGCCACAAAGTACTTATTTTCTATTAAATGCAATGCAACAGTAAATAATAATGCTTTGCATAAAGTTCCCCTAGTACATGTTTAAAATGGACTGTATCTATTATTCATTATATCTGTAGTTTTGATACAATTGATGTTTTAAAAAAACCCGTACAAAAATGGTTACAGAAGGGTACATAAACATTAAAGCACGGCAGGATATATAAAGTTACGGAAGCCGATAAGGGCCATTCAAAAAAAAAAATTATGTCGTAATTACGACATAGCATGTCGTAATTTCGACATAACATGTCGTTATTACGACATCGCTATGTCGTAATTTCGACATAACATGTCGTTAAAACGACATCGCTATGTCGTTATTTCGACATAACATGTCGTAATAACGACATCACTATGTCGTTTTAACGACATCGCTATGTATATAAAAGAATGTGTATTATGATTGCCAAGACACTAAATGACACAGAAATTAACAACTATATGCTATCATAATGCCCCCAATAGTTAGAAAAGCCCCCGTATAATCAGCTATAAAAGAGGGACGAAAGATACCAAAGGGAGAGGCCCCGAAATGCTGTGTGGCAGACAGTGTTAACATTAATTAATTATTAGCTCCCTTGGTAAAACTCCAAATTTCATATTTTAAGTATTTCTTTGTTGATTAATTTACATGATGCTTAATAAGTATATATTTGTTAATTGCATATCTTTTGCTATTTGAATTCATTGGTTAAAGATATTTATTCATATGCTGTCAAAAATAGTATTATAATTAATACTAATAATCTATGTTTTTGTTTTTCTTTCAATGCTACATGTTTGTAGTGTTTAATGACTATCGTTTTGTATTTAATATGCCACTGTCTGTTTGTTTGTTTTTTGTTGTATATTTTAGTAACAATCCTATTGTTTGGATTTTATACTAATAAAATTCTTATTCTTATTCTTATTATTGTAAAGTTTAATATTTGTATCGTTGGTCACCTACTTTGGTTACCTTCTGTGAGAAACGTATATAATTTATAGATCCTATTTCAGTCCTTCAAGGTACCGACCGTGGAAGAGATGCAGAGTCAGTCAACATCTTATAAACCTTCTACTTGTTCGAACAAATATGTGTGGAATTATATGAGGACTGACATACAGTCCTACCTATAAACAAGCTCTAACTACATGCCTTAGTGTAATAAGATTGCTCTCTTTCTACTTTCAAACGTTGGACACGATGTTCCTTGTAACAACCTCTAGGATTTAAAACAACATAAAAATGTTAGAAAACACGAACCAATATTAAAACAAATTCAATATATGTTTCAAATTATGTTTTTACAGCTCTTGATCATATAATAAGTAATATCTAGTATATTTGATGATTAGATTAGCAAAGCTATGTGAAAAAAACCGGATGTCCAACGTTACATTTATGAAAAACTGTTTTAAATCTTATGTATAGTGATCCTATTTCTTATTCTCTGATCTTCTTGATACTTGGCAGGAACAACGACAGGTGTCGGTTCTTTGTGGCGTTAAAGCCGTTATTTTTGCCAAATTTTATTTGACTCGGTGGCTTCATATTAAGCGGGAATAAGAAAAATGTCCAACGACGTTTTTCGTTGTCTCAACGACTGAAAGTGAATTTTGTAAGTAGCAGAAAATGAATAAAAAGAGTAAGACAATAATAATATCTAACAAAAGTACAAATATTTGCCTCATTGTTCGTGAGTTCAAATATTGCTGATTCAATAAAATCTTCTCTACACAGTCGTTTTTCAAACGGTAGCCATTTCGTCCAAGTTGATATTTCATTTTTCAAAGCAGTTAACGCGCATTTTTTATAATTAATCAAAACAAAAGTTAGATACACGAAGATTAAAAAATGCCAAGATTCTTTTCTTATTAACTACATGTTGTAATACGACATAAATTTTTTTTTTTTGAATGGCCCTTATCGGCTTCCGTATAAAGTCTATATTTGAAAAAAAAAACACACTAACTTACCTGGTTTTTGAGTTGCATTTTTTTTATATATGCAGAAGATAGCAAAATAAACAGACATACGAGTTTCATTTGATACGGTCCACTCAGTTACAAAGTTAAAATCGCCTATTGTTTGCAGGTGTCTTGTCTGTAGTGTCCATTTAAATCAAAACTACTCACAACATTGATTATACAATAATTTACTATCATTTTCGTATAAACTGAAAATACGCCAAATAGTTAAAAAAAAGAACTAACCGAGCCCCTATTGCGACAAACTCAACAAAAAACAATGCATACACATATGGATATTTCTTTCAATTCACGGTCATCCTTTTAAATTTAGTCATTCTTTATAAATTACGGTCATCCTTAACAATTTACGGTCATCCTTAACAATTTACGGTCATCCTTAACAATTTACGGTCATCCTTAACAATTTACGGTCATCTTTTAACCAATTACGGTCAGCCTTGTTATGAATTGCTAATCCTGTTACGGTCATCTCGATTACGATTTACGGTCATCTTAGCGAATTTTTCAAACCCAAATTCCCGTTTTATACACATTCCTCGGAAGAGATTTGTGGCTTCCGTGTGAATCTTTTATAAATTTACATCGTATCAAAGTATGCTTTGTAAAGTAAATGATGTAGAAACACCTTAACAGACAATAAAAATACTGACCTAATTTTTCAGCTGACATCTTGGGATGACCGTGAATGCAGTTACGGTCATCAGCTTTACCCCAGTGAATTATATTCTTGACTGCAGCAAGGATGCGTTATGCTGAAGAACTATTTTATATATGTGCGGAATAACGGAATTTGGACTATTTACAGTCATTGTGTGTCATGAACTGATACTTCGTTAAGATAAGGGGTACGAAACCTTTGTTTTTGTATGTTGGCAAATTTGATTATTTGTGGATTGTTTTTATAAAAAGTCATATTCATTGATAGGTTGTTTTATGTTGTAAATTTACGTATTAGTTATTTTTTATTACAAGTCCGTGCATAGACTTGTTGTGAATAAGGGATTGTTTTCTACACAGTCGGTGCCTTCATACTTGAATATACTATTATATATTATTTGCTATTAAGGGGTTTAAAATACGTTTTTTCAGGGTTATTCTATTTATTCAGATATTCATTTATTTATTAATTGACTTCAGATTTGCGTCTTGCGTGAATGGTCAATTTTGCCTGCGCATGGACGTTAATCTTGGACAACCGTATTCATTGGGAGGAATTTAATCTAACTCAAGTAATTTGGGAAGGTAATAACCTGATATGTTATGTAAAAATTATTGAGTTTGGTGATGAAAGTTGGCCTTCCACTGGTGCTCTTTTTAATAATGATAATAGATTTACGGTGTCTTGTGATGACATATGTTTATTTATATATATAGTAAAAGATTATTGCAGTGTAGATTGCATGTGATGATGATATATAGAAAAAGTCAGTGTGCTGAACTCAATTTTAGAGGTGCATAAAAAAAGTACACGAATACATTATTTTTTAATCTTATTCATGTAAATCGTATACATGACAGTAAATACATAATTTTATGATTCACCCATGCACATGACCAGTTGAACATTAGTATACAGTTGAAACTGCCTGGATATAATATACATAGAAAGTATTAGCTTTGCTCTGGCCATACATCGCTATCATAAGCTTTGGTGGTGCAGTAGTTTTAAGCTGAATATAGATGATTTATGAATAATATTGATACGTGAACTAAGATTCACAGTATGGCAGTATACATATAGATATATATATAGAGTCATGGGTGGGGAAAAAAAATTGCACTCTGAAATAAAAGAATAGCATTTGCACGTGATTGTTATCTTTCTTATGCTTTAATAGTTTGCATACTGTACTTCTGAAGTTGGGTTTAGTACACACATCATACACACTTATTTAACTTCATTGCATTTGATATATTGATTTATAGTATATTTTATATTGGGGATACTATTTAATTTTATGATTGTTTTGTTCTGGTAGCACAATCATGTAATCGGTACTGATTTTCTCGAAAATAATTGCTTGGCCTTAATTCATTTCAGATTACATGTATCCAAAGTTACGTTAATTTAGTATTTTTACCTTCCCCAATCTCCGTGCTCTGCACGTAAAATGTTAATATATGTGGTTGTCGGTATCTCCAAAAACATAAAGATTTTTTAATTTTTTTTTATATTTGATTTGATTCTATTTTTTGTCAGTTATTATTTTTCAGTGTTTGTGCATTGTTGGAGTAAAAGAATATTAAAGACGTATATGGATTCAATTCTTAATTCGCATTGAAATATCTGTTGAACGTTTATGATGAAATTGCCTGTAACAATGGAAATGTTGGACCTTCGTCACCATTTGAACCTTCATCTTTAAATTTAATTTATTTTGTATTTCGATGTTTGACTTAAATATTTATTTCTTTACATTTGATATATTTCTTTTCGGTCTCGTAGTCAAACAGTTCTAAAATGTTAAATTTACGTTTCCGTTCCAGAATAAATAGAGGGAATTGTACACTAGCTTGATATTTTATGATTTCGGGTTTATAAAGAGATGGGTTTCATTTTGATAGCGATATTTAGACAGAGGGTTAATCCGAGGGATATTTTGGAGTAACGGTCGTCAATCTACGGGATTGTTCGTGCCTAATTACTCTGAAATAGAATTTTGTATTATCGCATGTTTTGGTTTTGGATCTTGAACTGGTCAATTTTATTGAAAAACGTTTTTCAAACATTGCTCTGGTTGGATTGAAAACTAAACGGGAAATGCGATGGGTTTTTTTTACTGGATCGATTTTTGTTCCCTAGTCATAGAATAATGAGATTCATGTTCTAGTCTAACAAAGTCGGTGGGAACCAGTGGGTATAATTATTTTGTCTCGGAAGGTTGACGTCACAACTTGATTGATTGAATTTAGTTAAAAACGAATAGTGTACAGCTCTCAATATTTTAAGTAAATGGACATTTCAAATTCTAGTATCATTTTATTTTATTCAATTAGATAGCACTAAGGCCAAACGCTTCTTTGAAATGGTTAACTTGTATGGGTATTTTTCACCGCATTGTTTGTACAAAAAGGGGAAGTTCGAAAGTGTATTGAAATTCTAAATAGATATTTTTGCCCTGGAGATACCGCGATATGATTTATGTATTTATGTTGTCTTTGTCTATTAAATATGAAACTGTTTTATGAATTTTGGTCATTTGTTATATGAGCAAATACATTGCTTGGCAAATCGTCATCACTGGTCATTTTTAGGTTTCTTATACCTGTCATTTATTGAATTTACTGTTTCGTTGTATTGTCAGTATGCTGTCAGAAGTCCTGGAGCGAAAGCACAGGCCGAACCCTCTCTACCAGTAACGTAAATGGCTGAGCTAGCAGGGTATAATGTCATGAGACAGATTATGAGTGAGAATACGTTTACACACGAAAACCCATTTACGTTGCACATATAGTTTTTATTGCTTCTAAAAAAGTAAAATATCAATAATACCGAACTCCGTAGAAAATTCTAAACAGAAAGTCCGTAATCAAATGGCAAAATCAAAAGCTAAAAAACATTGGGGAAGTTACGTAGACAACCCTCCATTTGTTAAAGATAAGCTTAAAATACCAAAGGAAATCAACTGCCAACGCCATGGCAAAATTGAAACAGAGACAAAACAATCAAACTTAAACGGCGAAGTGTACGTAATTAAACTACACAATGGATTTTTTAAAAATTTTACATGTAGATTCTGCTTGTAAAAATAAATCAGAAAATAAAATAAAAAAAGGGGGTAACCGTTTTCGTTTTTGAGATACGAGCTGTTGAAGTTAACAGCATCATACACCAAAATTACAAAGGATATATAGGGAAAATCGTGAAATTCGGCAGGAATTGTTACATTTCCAAGATTTTCTATTATATTAGACAATCGATTTTTTTTTTATTTATTAGACGATTCTAAAATGTCTGAGGAATCGATTGGTGCAAAGAAAGTCCTTAGCAACCGTGCTACTTTTCAAGCTATAACCTGTTAAAGTTGAATCTTGAGTGTAAAAAAACAAAAAAAAACAACGACAACGTTATTGACGTCGCCGCAACAGTTACGACGCTTCATATAGTTCTATACTTGTATGAAATATATACCGTTTTGTTGGAGTTTGTGTTGCTCGGTCTTTAGTTCTTTATGTTACGTCTTGTGTACTATTGTATTGTATTTGTCTTTTATATTCGGGTGCGTGCGGAGATCGCCAAGCTAGAAAACTGTCTGGCACAGGATAACAAATCAATATTTAAGAGCAAATTTAAGTTGTGTGGTAATTCTTAGTACATTTGGGTAAATTAATCTTATCTTTGTGCCGCATAAGCATCTCTATAATTCAACACATCGCTGAGCCACGACATTATATATTTTATGCATTGCATGCGCTTCTTTTTATCACAATCCAGACCGGCTAGTAACCGTTGTATAACTTTACACGTCTGAAGACGAATATTTGCGTGAAACATTTTTGTATGATTTTTATTTCTGGAAATCAATCTGAAATCTACAACAGTCCTTTCCCGAAAGTAAGGCTGGACCTTTACTTTTATGTGCATTCGGGATTTACACACATTGTAACCCGAATAATTCAGTCGTATTATTCAGCTAATGTACGAATACTCCATTTCTCGTGTGGGAGAAAATCGGACATGGAAAGGGCTTGAATTATTCGAGCTACTCAAATTGAAACTCGGGAATATATTTCTAGCTGTTCGGAATTCGTTGAAACAAATGATTGTTTTTCGGCATTACGGTATTGAATCAATATGAGAGATACCAATTTTTTCTTTTAACAAATTCGAATACTAGTCAGTTTATAGGACTTTAGTTTGAAATAGGGGCGGTAATCCATTCATGTTATCCAATCAATTTTTTTTTTGGGGGTGGGGGGTGGGGGTCAACATTGATAGTCAAAAAGCCTTGAAATATTCGATAAAAAACGTTGAATGTAAATTATATGAACTCCAAAGTCTCATATTATAAGACTAGTAAACCACAGGCTTCTCAATTCTTGTATGATCATGAACTAGGTGAAAACCTATAGCTGACCGAGTGCGAGATCCTCATGGATAATCATCGAGGTCGTTAAACACACCTTGCCGTAAACTTGGGTTAAATTTAAAAAAAAAATGAAATGTAATAGTCTGAACACATTTCACCTCTCATTCCACTAAATATCAAATTGCAGTTACAAGTATTACAAAACTTCCCTGACCTCTTTTCTTTAACCATAATAGAGGGAAAGGGGGCGGAGTAATCCCGGGCTTAAAAACACGACATCCCGAGGTTCTGAATTAAAAAACAATTAAATCCCGACTACCCGAAATTCGGAAATAGAATTCCCGGATCTCAAAAGGGTCAATCCCGAAATCCCGAGCTTAAAAACACCCGATCCCGGAGTTCCGATATAAAGGTCCTACCCCCCCCCCCCCCCTCCCCTCCTCCTTCCCCCCGTAATTCTATATTCTATTCATTCATAATCATGAATTGAGACTTGATACTTCAAAATTACATTCTCTAATTTTGAATGATGCACACAGCTAGACACAATAAAAGAAAACAGATTTCGCTATATATCTCTTCGAAATTGGAATTTGTGAAAGAAGAAATGACATGTTATATTTTATCTTACATGTGTACTTTCAATTTCAATATGGTTCTTAATTTAGATCTAGTTTTCCCATAAATTGCGGACGGAATAGAAGACACCTGTTTACTTTCTGCACATGTAGAAAAGGTTGAAAACTGGGAGTTGAATGACATAATTTTTACTTACTTTTAAGATAAATGTTAGAGTGAGACAACTTTTAAGTTACTGAATAATTTTTGGGGCCTAATTTGTTTATTTTTTGTTTGTTTTCCGTATTTGTTCTTCCGACCTGTAAGTGTTGCACTAGTAGTCAAATTATTCTCTTGGTATCGTCTGATTTCTTATATGAATATAAATCATGTCCTTAAATTTTCAATTGCACAAAAAACGAACATTTCAACGTCTTTTAAATTAAACAATTAAATACACACGTCTTTCATTAATTATTTGTAACCTATTATAAAACTTTACGTTGAGTAGCCTACTGTGTTTTCCGTTCAAGACTACGGCTTTTTAAATTGTTGGGTCAATTCAGGTTCATTATAATTAATTTGATATCAATAGAAGAAAATTGTTACATGTTTATTTGTTTATTGTTTATATTTTTGTTGTGAGGCGTTTTTTTCTTTCTGTTGATATCATAAACACAAAATGCCTTCTCCTACGCGTCTAAAACAAAAAAAACAGTGTTTTTAAATAAGTCAAGCTGCACACAGAACAACGTACAGAATGATTTGTAATTGGAGTTATTTAGATAATTTCTATGAGGTTTAAGACAGCTTAGGAGTGCTTGTTGGATTCATTATAGACTGCAGAAAGTAGTTTCTCTTTTGTGTGTCCTTTCTTGGAGTAAGGGAGATAACTTGCGTAACTAACGACGAACGTTTTTAATCCCGTATTCCGCTAGAGGCGTGCAATTACGTACACTTCGCCTTAACAGAAACAAAAACAAACACAACCTAGAAAACTAACGACCAAGCAACAATAACCCCACGATGGATGATTTCATGTGCTCCGGAAGGGAAATCAGATCCTGTTCCACATGTGGCACCTATCAGGTTGTAAGCTCGATGCAAACAAAAAGTAAACGTGATAAGGCAATTGTTTCTAAGACCCGGCGAAATAACTATTATAAAAAACAAGTTATAGTTATACCGAGCTTCAAGGTCCCCCTCAAAAAAAAAAAGAAAAGAAAAAACTCAGACGTAATCGACTAACGGAATTAACGGGACTATCTTTTTAGCGGTATTATTGCAGTGAGCTTGCTTGAGAGTATTAACGATTTATTTGATTAACTTTTGCTTATGACACAAAAGATGATATATTGTTTTAGTCACGTCTTTGAAATTGCATTCCCAAATGAATACATGATGGTAAAATAATCAAAAGCTCAAATCAAAATGTGTAAATATATATACATGAATTAATATTATCGGAAGCAAATACAAATTTGACCCAAATTTCCAACACTTTCGTGTATAGCATGTATAGGTTACACCTCCCTTTGGAGCATGTACTAGAATTGTTTTTACACCTGCGTACTAGATTTTGTTTTAACTTTCAACAGGAACAAAAACAGGACTGTCCATTCAGAGCTTAAAGAAACAAAACAAAACAGCATAATGATTATAAAAAAGGCATTATTTGTTAATCGCAAATATAATGCATTAATTTACAGGTTTTTATTTCTAAATATAACTTTTGTTTTTATCTTGGAATTCTTACATAAAAATTGACAATGTCAAGTGTTTGGGTTCTTTATAATTGAATAAATTAAATTCGAACTTTTATCTCCAATACACGAATAGGCCTGTCAGCTTTGACAATCCAGATACAAGAGATTTTGTAAAATTAACAAAAATGAAAGCAAAAATATAAAACATCAGAGGAATGTCCTATCACAGTCGGAAAGATGACCCAATTTGAACCAATTACGAAGTCATGTGACTTCCATATTTGGGCATCTTCAACTGCTAAAACGATTTGTTAACCACTCTCCGCCCCAACAAAATAAACAAATGTTAAACCACTGCTTTAACATGCAGCAAACATTTTCACATGGTGACCTATTTATAAACACAAGGCATGATGATTATTTGTAACGAGTCAGTTTCATTCGAAAAGTCATATCAAATGAAATCATGCAAGTTATAAATGACAACCGAGTTCACATTGAGAAGTTACATAAACAAATATTTTAATTAAAAGTTTAGTAGATCATAAAATTTGAAGTACAAAGTATATAAATAGTTTTTGTTCTGCATCTATATATATATATTTGTTTGACCGTTTAATCCCAAGAAACAAACAAAAAACCCAACAAAATAATGTCAAACCACTGCTTTTAAGTGCAACAAAAATCTTTACACACTGACCTTTTAATAAACACTAGGCATATGTACATGAACTTTTTCTTGATCTAATTTTTGTTAATGACAGCAATTTACAGTTTAGAACAGTAATGATTGAACGTTTTAAACTGTTTTTATGACATTTGTACCAAAACAAGCACTGAAAAAACGAAAAGTAAAGTTTGATACACTTAATTCAAAGGAAAATAGTAAAAAAAAAAATACCAGTTACATGGCAATACTTTTTCAAGCTTAGGACAGTAGCACATAAAATGTGATGATGGACAAATATAGTGGATATTATATAAACCTGCTATTGCTGAGGTTGCAATGAAATGCTGAGGTTGCAATGAAATGAATAACGCGAATATAAATCATCGCGAATAACTTTTATGTGTACAGCTTTCATCTTTTGAAATTGTCTAGATCTAGTTAATTTGAAAATGGCGAAATGGGTAAGTAAGGACTGTACGCGAAATAAAGTATTCGTAAAATAATTTAAGTTGGTTTACAGTACTAGTCATGGATATACACACCTTTTTCTTTTCTCTTTTTTTTTTAGTAGTATAATAGGAAATAACAAGAGGAAAAGATTAACCCCTATATTAAAAATAAATGTTGTAATTAAGAAGAACAGGCGATCTGTACTCTACTTTGACAGTTTCCCAGCTGCAAATTGCTGAGGTAAAATAATAAAAAAAAACACATGCTATGCCTTCAAATGTTTCCAGATGCCGATTTGTGTCTGCACTATGAGTAAATATAGTTGTGTAAACAAAGTACAGCTATTCTAGCAAAAGGGTCCACATGAACCTAAACCAGTCCTTATATATCGGTTTTTAAATATTATTATTACAATATTTAACCATTAAGTTATCTTGTTCTTGTTAATGACGTCACTGATAATTGATTATACAACCTGGTCATGTCAATAGATTTTGTGCAAATATTGACTACAAAGGAGGTTAAAAAATGACCATGTCTTTATGTGCTAGCCTTTTCAATAATCGTCTAGTGCGAAAAGGCCGATAACTCAATTTTAGATTTTAATAGTTTCGGAGACGGTCAATTTCCGGAATTGCATGCTTTATTATCACCAATTGTTCTTTGGCCGTCGCTGACGACACTATTGCTACATTTTTTGACAATAAGATATATATTGATTCTACCACTGCATCGAGTGTGATACGATATTTATCCACTCGAGACAGTTAAAATTTAAAATTTAACTGTCGAGAGTGGATAAATATCTTATTACACGAGATTTGGTGGTGGAATCTGTTTCTCTAATGATTTTCAAACAATACGCTGGCAAATTTATTCCTTCTTTGTGAATTATCTGCAAAAAGATGTGTTCTTTCTATGTGACGTCATCAGGCATGGTCGCCTTTTTTTCATGCCGTTACAATTGGAAATTCAGAGGAAAGCAAAAAATTAAGACAATTCGACGTCATAATCGGATTTTAACCAATTCAGAACTGAGATCAAACGAATCACAAGTTGATTAAATTTTGTTTATACAATGAGTGCAGATAGGGATAAATGGACGAAGAATTAGAGAAATATATATATTTAACAAGACAGAATTATCAATGTATTGTACTGATATTAACATAAGTAAGCAATATATGATACCTGAATTAATTGTTATTTTGACAAGTACAGTTCATCACTCCCCCTGAAAACATGATTTTGTACAAGTTCACCTAAAGGCATCTACAGGCGGTAAAGCAGATACATTTCCTGATGATTTTACTACGTCATTCTGATTTTTATTAATTTCTACATATTTCCGCTTTTTTAAATCAATTTTTGTTTGTATTATCAACAAATAAGTGTTACATACTAGTTCGAGTTGTTGTTCGTAGGGTATAGTTTGTTCCATAAACAGTGTTTGTTTCTTGAACGGTTTGGCAGGTTTTTTGTATTAACATTAAAGTTGTTTAAACTAAAACATGTTAGCTTCAGTGAGTGTGTGTGTATTTTTTTTAATTGTTTACAAAAACAAATTGTTTCTAAATACATTTGACAGACAGTATTATTATGAAATTATTCCTTTATTGTTTAAAAATATAAATTACTTGTTTCTATAAAAATTCACATGATACTTATTGAGTACATAATTGTTAAATTGATTAGATATTGATTTTTTGAATTTATTCGTTAAAGATATTTATTAATGGTCTAAAGCGTAGCATTTGCAGTGTTACTTTTCATTTATAACCCTCGTTGAGAGACATAATCATTTTATCAAAATTATCCACTGTTTACTTGGCAGCTGGTGTACCGGGATGACGTAACTGCCGCACACAGCTGTTTGATACACCTAGCATTCCTTCTGTTCCTACTTTGGTGGCTCAATTTTTATATATTTATTTATTTTTGCGTATATATTTTCTATTTATCTTTATGCCTCTTTGGTTTACTGTAAAAGTTTTTTTATTAAGCAATAATCATCCCTGTTTTAAGACTTTCAACAGCCCCTTTTCTCACAGTTAACACTCCATCTTCCATCCACCCAAATCCTATTTTTAGCCCTCTCATTCCAGAATTTCCATAATTCTGTCGTCTTCTTATCAGTGTAACAATGACAATATTTTTTTATTATTCGAGCCTCACTTATGAGTCTTTTGTAGACAAAACGTGTGTCTGGCGTGAATATAAAATCTCAATCCAGGTATCTTTGGTGAGTTTATTCGCACCCATTAACATCCTATCATTTGGATAAAAATTATATTATACTACCTGATTTATTTCCTATATGCAAAAATTACGAGTCAGGACTTAATAATGGCCTTCTTTTTAACTCGCATGCGTATTTTTTACTGTCAACTATTTATATGGCCTCAAAATAAACAAGAACACTACAAAATATCTTTTCGCAAATTTGTTTTCAAAATAATAAAATTGTACTCTTTCAATACATATTCTATAGCATAAATTGAAAAAGATTCAGACTTTCATACAGGCATTTGAATTTTGAATGCATTAACGTCTTAAATTGTCAATATTAAATATCAATTTCATGGCGCCCTAGGCCTTATTTCCCCATAAGGAATTTTTCGAAAAAAAAATCAACAAAGATTACTTAGCAAATCAATATTAAGGGTTTTTATTAAAGTTTACTTCGTGGTCCAAAAGTCCAATAATTAAATAAAAGAAAAAGGATAAAACTTTTAATTTCGAGGTCTCGCCAAAGCATTTTTAACTGTTATTACAATTTGACATTAAAAACCCAAATGTAGATGAAAAAGATTTATGTGTTATAAAGAACAGTTAGTTAACGCATCCGAATATCTATTTATTGAGTGTATCTGTAACATTATTACCTAGAACGGTGATTGTGACTATTTTTTAATTGCACCAATGTTTAAATATTATTTCGAACGTGCTTTTTTTCTTCGTGACGATGAGATATAAAATAGATGAAAATATAGAAACAGATGTTTTTCTCTATTTAATGTTTTAGTGAATTTATTCGGTCAAATTAAATATTCTATTCTGAACTGCTTTCCGAATGCCAATGAAAGATATCTGAATAATATAACAGATTTAAATGCACAAAAATAATAAACAGCTTTCAACTATATGAATAAATACATAAAAGACTGTTATTTTAATGAGTTTTCATATATCGAATTTATAGATGCAATCATGGGTAAAAAAGGTTGGTATATATTTGAAAGTCAAGTGTTTTGGATTTGTTAAAACAAAAAAGTGGATGCTTGCATATTATTGGTGAGGTAATAACTTGGACATGGACTTTTGGTTATTCGGTTGCTGCAATATTTTCGAATAGATCTGTCATAGATGAGAAGTGTTTTAAAAGACAAAATTCAGAAATTTTAAAGGTTTGTGTTTTTGTTTTCCGCATGCAATATATCAGCAATGCTATGGTGAAACAAGTGCAGAAGGGATACAATATTTAGGAGGTACACGAAGGTCAGAAAAGACAATACCGCCAACACTAGCACTTTATTTCTATTGTTTACATGAATACATTATAAGGTTTTAAGTGTCATAGCTAGACTGGTGTTTGTCTGTTGACAAATATAAAAATAAGAAGATGTAGTATATGATTGCTAATGAGCCAACTCTCTCCAAGAGACCAAATGACAGATCGAGACGTAAACAAATATAGGTCAACGTACGACCTTAAACAATGAGCTAAACCCATACCACAAAGTCAGCTATGAAAGTAGTTATCAAAAGTACCAGGATTATAATTTAATACGCCAGACGCGCGTTTCGTCTACATAAGACTCATCAGTGACGCTCAGATCAAAATAGTTAAAAAGCCAAATAAATACAAAGTTGGAGAGCATTGAGGATCCAAAATTCCCAAAAATTGTGCCAAATACGGCTAAGGTAATCTACTCCTGGGGTAAGAAAATCCTTAGTTTTTCGAAAAATTAAAAGTTTTGTAAACAGAAAATTTATACAAATGACCATATAATTGATATTCATGTCAACACCGAAGTGCTGACTACTGGGCTGGTGATACCCTCGGGGACGAAACGTCCACCAGCAGTGGCATCGACCCAGTGGTGTAAATAGTTATCAAAAGTACCAGGATTATAATTTAATACGCCAGACGCGCGTTTCGTCTACATAAGACTCATCAGTGACGCTCAGATCAAAATAGTTAAAAAGCCAAATAAATACAAAGTTGGAGAGCATTGAGGATCCAAAATTCCCAAAAATTGTGCCAAATACGGCTAAGGTAATCTACTCCTGGGGTAAGAAAATCCTTAGTTTTTCGAAAAATTAAAAGTTTTGTAAACAGAAAATTTATACAAATGACCATATAATTGATATTCATGTCAACACCGAAGTGCTGACTACTGGGCTGGTGATACCCTCGGGGACGAAACGTCCACCAGCAGTGGCATCGACCCAGTGGTGTAAATAGTTATCAAAAGTACCAGGATTATAATTTAATACGCCAGACGCGCGTTTCGTCTACATAAGACTCATCAGTGACGCTCAGATCAAAATAGTTAAAAAGCCAAATAAATACAAAGTTGGAGAGCATTGAGGATCCAAAATTCCCAAAAATTGTGCCAAATACGGCTAAGGTAATCTACTCCTGGGGTAAGAAAATCCTTAGTTTTTCGAAAAATTAAAAGTTTTGTAAACAGAAAATTTATACAAATGACCATATAATTGATATTCATGTCAACACCGAAGTGCTGACTACTGGGCTGGTGATACCCTCGGGGACGAAACGTCCACCAGCAGTGGCATCGACCCAGTGGTGTAAATAGTTATCAAAAGTACTATGAAAGGCCTGACTTGAACTATAAAAGGCATTAGAGACAACTGACTTGAGATAAACATACATAGTATGTGGAAAGTTTAAATATGTGTGTTGGCGCAAAACTCTCCCTTAACATTTGAAACGTACAACATAAGAACAATCACCAAAAATTACTTGAAAAGGAATAAACTCATTAGATCGATACGTGGCAGAAAAAAAAAAAAAAAAAAAAAAACATATTACAAAAACACAGACCGGACGTGGCACAGTATTGATAATTTCAAGAACAAAAAAGACACTGAGTACAGTTCTTAGATTACTTAAAATTACTGGCAGCTGTTTAAAAACAAAATCATTCATCAAGACTGACAAAACTGTCGAATACAAACACATCGCTTAATTTTAGAGATATATCTCCCTTACAAGTAGTCACCCCCGTTAAAAGTTAAAAAAAATATTAGTAATGGATGTGTACTTCTTAAGAATATAGTCTTAATTATTACTAGTAGTTGTTATTGGCTTTGAACTAGATGTCGGCAACTGCGAGTACTCTCAGATCTGAACTAGGTGGTTTTTTGTATTTGGGATGTACAAATACCCGTCCACGTCCACTCTGTGTTTTTTAAATGCATTTTCATTTGTATCCAACTGACGAGTGAAGCCTTTTTCAAATAATTTTTATAGTTTGCTCTCATGTTATATTGTTACGCCACTATCCCAGGTTAGGGGTTGGATGGCACCTTCAAAATAATTTAACACCCACTTTTTGATGTGCCTGTCCAAAATCAGGAATCTGTACATACATAAGTCCGTTATTTTTCTCGTTTGAATTATTTTACATTTGTCGGTTATTTCGGGGCCTTTTATATCTGGCTATGCGGTATGGGTTTTGATCATTGTTGAAGGCCGTACAACTACCTATAGGTTTTAATTTCTGTATCATTTGGTCTTTATTTGTGGAAAGTTGTCTCATTGGCAATCATACCACATCTTCTTTTTATAATTATCAAATCGATGCACTTAATGCAGTTTGACAAGCAGCACACTCAACAAATAAATAAAAACTTGTGACCAAATATAATTGTTGAATATCAGAAAATTGAAGCGCAATACACCAGAATGATAATTATTAGAACACCGAAATCGTTCAGCTATTGATATGTCCTTACATGCTGCCTATATTTTTCTTCTGTTCGGATGTAAGTACTAGCATGTTGGTGAACAAAGGCAGTTGAAGTGAATATTGTGTATGCATTAATTTCAATTCGATTGTGCATAGTGGTTTTAAAAGAATGACATTATATTACATTGCTGTTTCGATGTTAAGAGTGCATTTCTTTCGAACACATTCGATCCAAACGGCTAAGCATGCACATGTTTTGATTATATGTTTCTAACATACGTTTTCAAAGTTTCCATACACTTTGACAAACTATGCTCTCGCTAAAGATGCGTCTACAGTTTGTCTTTCATCGTTTGTTAGTACTATAACCTGATTAAACGATGTATTTTTTTTCTACGTTTGTAAAAAATCTGTTTACCAACAACATGTGCATGCATTATTGAAAGTTCAAAAAGGGTCAGAAAAGACTTATTAAACGATGTATTTGTTTCTATTTTTGTAGCGTTTAGAAAACAACAACAAACGCCACAGAACGTTTACAAAATTTTGGTTAGAAAGAAAAGCACCCTAAGACAATTATTTCTAATATGTTCCAATGAATCAATTGTAGAATATCATAAAACGTGAGTAACAGTTTTTTAATAGATGCGTTGATGTTATGTGCAATTAAACAATATTGTTTCATATTAAACAGTTATGACATGTTCGACTCTGTTCAATACACTTCCACACAACAATTATTTTATATCTCTACCTGTGTAACGTCTACATTATGACGTTAAACGCACGATTCCACGTTAGAGTCATTGATGGTCTAGCCATTTGCATTGGTCACAGTACTTAGACTTTCAGTCGTTTATGGGTGGATATGGCATACATAGGTAAATTTCAAAAATTGAGCGATGGGTGAAGTTATTGGTTTTGATATATGCCTTTTGTGCTTCTTTGTGTAATATTTTGTTTGTTTATTTTGTGATTAAGAAGCTTGTGGTACTTGTACGTCCTGTCATTTCAGTTGTGATATTCTCATATGCATGCTTATACATCCAGATATCATGCTTTTGTAAAACTTGTTTGTTGCTTGTCTTTCATTTTTTGCTTTGTGCTTTGTCGATATGCCTTTTTATGTTTCTTCGTTACATATATAACGTGGATCTGTACTTATACATTCCGTCATTGTGTTATTGTACTATGTCAGATGTATGCTATTTTGTGCTTTTTTGTTACATAGTTGTTGTTTTTTTTATGATTAAGATTAGAAAACAATGTTGACTGCTGTATATTTGACATTTTTACCTATTATGTCTGTTTGTTTTGTTCACACACTGTTGTCAATATAATGGAATTTGACGCTACTGTCATACAAGTGAGAGGTTTAGCTAGCTATAAAACCAGGTTTAATCCACCATTTTCTACATAAGAAAATGCCTGTACCAAGTCAGGAATATGACAGTTGTTATTTATTTGTTTGATGTTTCTGAGCTTTTGATTTTGCCATTGATTAGAAACTTTCCATTTTGGATTTTCCTCGGAGTTCAGTAATTTTGTGATTTTTCTTTTTTGAGTAAAGGTTACACCTCAATTGGGAGCATGTACAAGAATTTTTACTACACCAACGTATTAAATTTTGTTTTAACTTTCATTTACACAGTTTTTGGACTTTGTATGAAAACACAAATATAACAAAAATACCGAAAGGCTAGATCCAAAAAAGAAACAAACAAAAACATACCATTTCGATTGTTTGACTTTATCAACAAACGGAATTACCGGGACTATCCTATCGGCGGTATTATTGCAGTGAACTAGATTGAGGGTATAGACAATTGCTTGGATTAATTTGTGCTTATGACACAAACCAAACAATGATATATGTTAACATTGTCATGTCCTTAAAATTGCATACTCAAATGAATACACGATGATAAAATAATTAAAAGCTCAAATCTAAACGTGTAAATGTTCACCTCATTTTGGAGCAAGTACATTTACAACTTAAAGAAACAAAACAAAACAACGTAATGATTATAAAAAAGGCATTATTTGTTAATCGCAAAACTAATGCATTAATTTACAGGTTTTTCTTTCTAAATGTAGCTTTTGTTTTTATCTTACATAAAAATTGACAATGTCAAGTGTTTGGGTCAATTATAAATGAATGCATTTAATTCCAACCTTTATCTTCCATACTCAAATAGGATGTCAGCTTTAATAATCCAGATACAAACGATTTTGTAAAATTTATGAAAATGAAAGCAAAAATATAAAACATCAGAGGAATTTTCTACTACAGTCGGAACGATGACACGATTTGAACCAATTACGAAGTCATGTGACTATCATATTGAGGCATTTCATGTCCTTATTTATTGAACTGCTGAATCGAATCTTTTCATCCCATCCTTCCCCTAAGAAAATGTCAAACCACTGCTTTTAAAATGCAGCAAACATCTACCCATGGTGACCTATTTATATAAACAAGGCATAATGATTATTTGTAACGAGTCGATAAAATAAGTCGTGTTTCTTTCATTGAAGAAGATTACGGTGGACAAAAGGCGCGTATCAAAAAAGATAAAACTTCATACTTACCCTCAGTACTTCTTGTTTATTCTTTACAATAAACCTTTTGTGATGTTTTACATTTTTATCGGATGTTCATAAATCATTTTTCGATTTGTCAGTGCTTTCACACCATAGTATTATTAATTTGAGAGTCAGAATACTAAGTGAGGCGCAGGTGCTCCTTAGCTGGTGTACATATCATATGTGATGTTTTGTTTGGTGTCACGCCGCCAATTAAACCAATCACCACCGGGTACACAAATAAAAGTAGTTCTAATCTAACAAAACACAGTCCCTTTTTTATCATACTGAAGCTTTTGTTTACTTAAACTAACCAATTCATTTGCATAAATGAAACTTTTACTGAAAGGGACAAATACATTTCCGCATTTTATATATGAAAAATCAAATTGATTCTGGGTATCTTATTATGATGAATTTGTGCTTTATACCTCCGATATTGTTCTAGATTTATACCGAATACTTACTTTTCCCTGTCACCAACTTGAACACTGAAAAAAACCTTTTAAAACAAGAACCTCTAAACAATAAGGTACAATACATTGTGTATATGCTTACACTAGAATGAATAGTATTGCAGAAGTTGACAAACGTGAAGATAGTATATATGTGTTCAATGAAACTCTCAGTATTTGAAAAGGAGATGTGGGGTACACATAAGTGAGACAGCAACCAAATACAGAAATAAACAAAAAGACATACAGTTTCTAACGATCGACAGGTGTCTATACAATATGTCAAGCTCTTAATCGTCACGTGTCCATACAAGTTTTGAATACATTTAACGGAAAAAAGATGTTCCATTAGCACCCAAATCTCTTAATAACGAAATAAAACATTTAGATAGGAAATACAACAACTACTGACGGTCTTGGGACAGGAACATATAAATGGCGTCGTTCAACTAGGTTTTTATATATTGTTAATCATCCCCTTCATAATCTCGGACAATATAGATAACCAAAACGTACATAAAAGAGTACAGTAATCCAGTACAGGAAATCACAAATATGATCAAATAGCTCAATTGTCTCCCTTTATTGCAATCCTGTTAATATATTTGAAAAGATCGGATTGAAAATAAACGGAATCACATAAAACCAGCATTTGAAGCCCGACAGCACTGATCTGGTAATTGGACTTCGATTTATACCATTCCAAATTAAAATCTGATTGATTGATTGTTGGTTGCTAAACGTCCAGTGGCAAATATATCATGCATATTCAGGACGAGCAAAATTAGAATCTGCATACGAATGATTGAATCCTTTGAGCAACGTTCATACGCCATTTTCAGCGTTCAGTCGGAACAAAAAAGGGGGAGAAGATAATAAGAGGCAATTCAAAATATACATGCACGTCGAACAAAACAGGTCAACATAATGTTAACAAAGTGTTTTATTCTCGTACTGTCTGGAGGCCGTCCAAAGTTTCTAAGTGCCTGATGATGCATGATCAAATGTTTTTATGTGCTGCCCTAGGTTGTTTTATAACGTGTTCGTTTTTATTCTGTGGTTAGTCAGCATTTCGGTGTTGACAAGAATATGAATTATATGGTCATTTTTTTTTAAAAAATTACTGTTTGCAAAAGTATGAATTATTCTAAATACTAAGGATTTTCTTATCCCAGGCATAGATAACCTTGGCCGTATTTGGCACAACTTGTTGTAATTTGGGGTCATCTATGCGCTTTAACTTTACACTTGTTTGGCTTTATGACTATTTTAATCCGAGGGTCACTGATGAGTCTTATGTAGATGAAACGCGCGTCTGTCGTATTAAATTATAAGCCTGGTACCTTTGATAACTATTTGCATGTCGAAATGTATTATTAGGTCTTTCCACTTTTCTGTGGAAAGACCTATTGTTTTTCTTCTGATTATTTTTTTTTTTTTTTTTTTTTTTCTTCCGCCTAATTTTGTTCTTGCGATAAACATTTGTTTCGCAATATGTCGCTTAGATATTTTGTATATGATATCGAACAGTTTATGCGCTTTTGAAATTTACCCTGCGTAAACGAATACTTTTCTTTGTAGGAGTTATCTCCCCAAACACTGTTTTCCTTGTTAGCGCATCTCCTTCGCAACCGTAAAAGATTATGACAAATTTATTTTACAAAATTGCTCGTTATATCCTTCGCATGATTTGTCCTATTTTGACCGAAGCAATATGACCGCTCCATATGAGAGTTATTTCCCCTTATGCATCTGATATAAGTGATATGAATTTCTATCTTATAAACCATAAGTGATAGAGACCTAGGATCTTTTGATTTGAGGTCCTTGGTCCCAAAAAATTAAAATTAGGTCAAGGTCAAAGGTCAAGGTCATATTCTAATATTTGAATTTGGCTTATTTTAACTTATATCCAAAGACTGTATAAGATATCAACAAATTATTTTTACTAAATTGTTAGTTGCGACATGTCGTAAGATGTAAATTTTTGATTGCAAGCGTACGTTGAATGTAAAAGGGAGTTTTCTCCCCTCTTGTATTTAAAAATACGCGTTTGGTGATTTAACTCATAAACTAAATATAATTAAGACCTATGGTCTTTTGATTTGAGGTCGTTGGTTTATGACCTTGAAATTGATCTCAAGGTCATAGCTTAATTTGACGTTCTAGATTTTGACCTTTGCTTTTATTCTATATGTATACATGATAAAGATATACAACTTTTAGAAAAAGATATCAAACCATTTAACCTTGAAAAAAACAACCGGAAGTGACCTTTTGTAAACCGGAAGTAGCTATTTTTTGTACTTTATTAATAAAAAAAGTATATAGAACCAGATATTTTTGGAATCAGTGTCAAGTAAATATTCAAATATAATCGGAAGTAACATTTTTCAAACCGGAAGTAACAAATTATCTCCCTTATTTAAAAAAAATGTATGGAAACAATATATTTTTGGAATCAGCTTACTAGGAGCTATCATTTGACGATTGAAATGACATTTTAAACTTAGTTTCACAACTTTTCATATCAAAATACATTGTTTTGATGGAAAGACCTACAATTGTTCTCTGAACAATTGGTTTTTAATTGTATTGTTTATTTGTGTATTTCTCTATCCTGAGTGTTCTTGCATTTATTTGTACTGTAGTTCTGTCATGTAATGTTGTCCTTTTAGTGTTATATTTAACATTGCCATAAAAGTACGAGGTTTGGCTAGCCACAAAACCAGGTTCAACCCACCATTTCTTTCTTAAAATTTCCTGTACCAAAGTCAGGAAAATGGCAGTTGTTATCTTATAGTTCGTTTCTGTGTGTGTTACATTGTCGTTTGGTTTTTGTTGCACTTTAGTGTTTCTGTTGTTTCGTTGTTTTCCTCTTATAGTTGATGTATTTCCCTCAGTTTTAGTTTGTAACCCGGATTTGTTTTCTCTCAACCGATTTATGACTTTCGAACAGAGGTATACTACTGTTGCCTTTATTTAACAGTTATAGCGTATGTTTATTTTTCTTGAGATACCTTCTTTTTTATGTATTGCTGTTCCAGATTACGGGAAAGTTTAAACGCCACGCTAATTTTTTGTATGAAATTAATTTGCCGGTCCGATGGCACGAGCCTGCAATTCAGTGCTTTTCGTTAAAACCTTCTTCCAATATTTTTAGGGTGTTAATTGTTTGAGCATAAATCTGGTGTTCTTATATTTTTAAATTGGTCTACATCTGTTCATGCCAGAAATTTTTCTCATTATTAAAGGCATACACACTCCGTAGAGGGTTAAGGTTGTCTTTTGAATAATATTTTTCTTCAAATTTATCAAATGATACAAAGACATTGTCTATAGACGGTCTGTGTGTTTTTTTTTAGAAATGATTCGAGTTGTCTTGGGACCGAGTTAGGGACTTAGTTGTCTCAAACTCCAGACTTATTCTGTTTTAAAGTTTAAGAAAAGTACCAGTAAGGAGTGACTAATTAAATTGCGTTATTTCATTCACAGGAGCAAATAGTCCCTTGCAAATAGAAAGACATGTGATTAATTTATTTTTAAGATAACTGTCAAAATATATCAATTTAATAGTATCTAGAAAGTGTTATCGTTTTCCGAGATAGTTGCTTGACAAACAACGAAACTGGTACGGTAAAAGATAATTCGAGCGCTCCTTTCGCTTTAGTAAACATGAAACTGATGTGCGTGCGCACACTTCGTTTCAAATTCTAAATGGTGGTTGATGCAGCTTGCTTCAGTGGTAGTCCTATCGACAATGGCTGGTTTACAATTTGGTCGATTTGAAGAGATATATTGAAGAAGCAGGATCTTGTGCAATGCCAAGAACTAAATATCGACAGGATATCGACCGATAAGTGCTCATGAATAAAAAGATACATGTATGTTTTAGTTTATTGAAATTAAAATCAATGCTAGTAAGTACAACTCTTGCGTCTAATATAACATAAAATCGATCGATAATTCCTTATCTAAAACTACGAAGTTCCTTCTATCAAACATTTATTCTATTATATCATAGTTGGGATAAAATCAACATTTTCTTAAATTTTTAATACAGTTATTAGAAAATGAGCTCGGGAGTTCTGACATTTTGTCATAATATATTTGTTTCATCCAAGATAAAAGTATATTAAAGTTAACTTTAATGGGACAGAAACTTAACAACATCAAAAACAAAACCAAATAGATATAACTAGAAATTAGGTCCTCAACAGTAGACTACAGACTATGTCAAGCAATCAGTCAGCTACAGTCTTGAAAAAGCAGTCAACAAAACTTAACAGAAAATATTAATTAAACATTCTGCAATCATCACCAAATTTCCAAATTTGACAAAAAACACATTAAGGTGACAAAAGACTAAACACCAATAAGATTTATCACTCGGGTCAGACACAATAATAATATTTTGTATTTATGTAACTTTAACTATGAAATAAAATGCACACTATCGTTGTATGAATCTTATAATGATGTATTCTCCATTTGGTCATAGTGGTACACATTTGAAGTAAAGTTTAAAAAGCTCAATATCATAAATATTTGACTCAGACATAAAAAGTTATATCGAAATCAAATTCACGTACATGAAGAGTAACTCTTAATTCGATTGTTTTGTTTAATAGTGAAGCAAATTAGATAAATCAAGCTTCCCAATGTCACTAGAAACAATGTAGTTTTAGAAAAATATCCCTATATTTCTATTGGAGATAGACCATCGATTTTTTAACTTTGTAATATCCCCAATTCTGTACTGCTAGATTTGCTAAGAATTGATTATAGATTGAGTTCAAACCATGATAACCATTTAATCATAGTAATAAGATCATTTTCATAACAATTATTTAACAGCAAATCATACATGAGAAATAGTGGAGATACAACACTATGGAAATATTTTGCTCTGAACTAATTAGATAAATAAGCTATTATAATCCAATTGGAGTGTGGAGTTAAAACAGTGTAGTTTTGACAAAAAAACTCGTAAAGTGTAGAAATCTCGTATTATAGTTGTATAGGGAGATAGATATTGCACGTGGATATCAAATATATAGCTATCGATATTTTTTACAAAAGTGGAACGATATTTTACTCTTTGTGAAATACAGGAGTTTTTTTTTTATACAATTTTAGGTTATAAACTTCAGTTAGCCTTCTTCTAAAATAAAACAAAGGAAGCGACAACACACGCATAATCAAGTTATCTTTGCTCTTTCATTAAAATTCATCACACCGTAGATTAACATTCCCAATATACCTTTTCTGAGACTACAATATCTGACCCTACGTCATTTCCAAATATTTTGCATTGCTCTAAATTTCTGTTAAAGGTGAAAAAGGCACATCCAGGTGTTATCTTACAAATGACAGCACATTCAATCCT
The DNA here is from genome assembly GCF_965363235.1 of Mytilus galloprovincialis. Taxonomy (NCBI): domain Eukaryota; kingdom Metazoa; phylum Mollusca; class Bivalvia; order Mytilida; family Mytilidae; genus Mytilus; species Mytilus galloprovincialis. Next base: position 48,965,577 of record NC_134845.1, read on the forward strand.
GCTCTCACTTCCAACCAATGATAGGATGTTCACGGTGTTGCACGATTTTTCCTGACAACAAAAACTGCCATTACCTCGAATCAAATCTGTAACCAAAAAGAATACTTTTTTAAACGTGCAGTGATGTAGAGACTTGCTATATGTTAACGTTAACTTTGAGTTAAGTAACAGCAATAAATGCGATATTCATTTGCTCTTAAGTTTGTCATGTGCGTGTAGTATTTTATGTCATGAATTGATATACCATATCATGTCATATAAAAAGTTAGGTGTGCAATATCGAGAAATCTGTTGATATAAAAAATATTGGACATCAATTAAAGTAGACAAATAATATTTTGAAATATTAACTAAATCTTATCAAGGTCAAGATATCAATACAGTAATTAACCTTGGTCCTTTTAGTTATCAGAACCCGGTTGTTCAAAAGTGTTGTTAGGCCAACAACTAACCAAGCTGTTGGAAGATAATTATTGTTAAATTATGTTGTTCCAAATAAAAACAAATTACAACTAAGTTAACTAACAACTCTTTGGAAATTTAACAACTGTTTATTTTAATATTTTTCCATAATTCCATGTTAAAAATAAAATTTTACCCAACATTCCTCCACTTCCTGTTCGAAAAATTTCTAAAGAACAATCCCCCAAGAAACTAGCAAAGATATGACGGCAGAATTTTTCAAACATTGATTTACACGGAAGTGAACCTAATAAGTAGAAGAGTTGTAAAGGAACTAGCTTTGATGAGGGGGTAATTTGGAAAGGATATTACGGCAGATAACAAAAACAAAATTTGAGAAAAGATTACAGGGGAAGTAAATGCTCTTAGGATGTACTTCCTACTATCTTAACTCTAAAAACTAAGTTTAGAAACTTGACTAGGTATGCCAAGGAGAAATTTGTTAAAAAAAGAGGGAGATGAACAGGACAGGAGGAGGACCTGCTCTAAAATCATTCAGTGCGGCTGAGTAAAACATAATTAACGCCATAACAGACACTTCCTCATCCAACGGCATTTGATGAAGGAATGGCGACAGCTGTAGGAAGTTGTGTAAGATTTAAAAATGTAATGATATTTTCATTCATTTGTTGCAATGAATTTGTCACGTTTTAATTGATTATTATGCAGAAAAATCAAAAACCAAAGCGCGTCGTCTGCTATCCCTTTCAAAGAAAATCCCTATAGAGGTCGCAGATGTGCTATAAATAGCATTATATGTTCTTTAATAACTGTGACAGTTCTGTTACTCTAAGCTTGGATTGATAGAATTCCTTCATATGATATTGATGAGAAATAATCATCACCTACAAATCACGATATCGTCAAAGATGGTCAAAATAATGTTTTCTAAGAGCTGAAGTTTGCTGGTCATCGATTTTTGCTGACAATCCTGCAATGCCCCTTTAAAAATCATCATTTACCACAATGAAAACAAAAAAATGAATTAAAAAAATGAAATGCAGTAAAATTTTCAGAGAAAATCGTTTTAATCTAAAAGATTGTGATAATTTCAATAAAAGAAATGTGTAGCTTCAATCTACAATGCACTGGTAATGAATACTTAACTTCAGTTATTGCGACATGTATCATAACCATAAATTACTATGCACGAAGTTCAGATTTCTCTAAACAAAACATAAAGTCTATTAATATGCTTGATTTGTTATCTGATAGCTATATTATATATATGGAACCTTATATAAAAGTTTAGTATTAAAGATATAAACGAAAGTTCATAATATATATTTATATTAACAAAGGGTTTATTGAATGTTAAAACTGACAGGAATTTTGCAATAATATTTTTTTTATGACAGCTTGGGAAGAAAGACACAAGGGTATAAGATTATTCATGTGCTATTCCATTCCATTTTTTATATGCTATAATAGTATAAATTAAATTCCCCAAGAAACATGGTTATGAAAACAAAACAAAAATATTGAGTAACTTTACATTTCACAAAGCTCAACAGCTGATCAGATATATTCTGTTGAACCTGTCAGCTCACCTATTCCAGCACAGATTGCTGCCCCCAGATGCCAGACATCTGATGGTAATAATTACTCAGATTGTTGCATTTTGGTTGGTTAACTATTTTTACAATTCTGCACTTCGTAAAATGAAGTTGCAATATTTTAGCATCAAGATGTATGAGAAATGAAGTTGATATGTTTGTGTAAAAACTGTATATATAAAAACTGCATCATGGAGTCTCTTATACAGGGTTTATGTAATATTATCTATTGTTGAATTATAGATAGAAATAAATATTCAATTATTCATTTTTTAATACCCTTCCCTAATATATGCTGTTAAATTGATGGAGATGTCCATTCATTTTGAGTCTTGTACATGTATCTCGACTGTTTTACTGTCTTATCGGGGCCTTTTATAGCTGACTATGCGGTATGGGCTTTGCTCATTGTTGAAGGCCGTACGGTGACCTATAGTTGTTAATGGCTGTGTCATTTTGGTCTCCTGTGGATAGTTGTCCCATTGGAAATCATACCACATCTTCTTTTTTATATTGACACATTCAAATGCAATTGATATTCAAATATATATACTTTACACATATCATGCACGTAGAGAAATGGGAAAACACCTGTTACTGTTCATGCCAGCCTACCAGTATCTGTACAACAATCCCTTTAAACTTCTAGCACTCAGCAACCACCTAAAGCCAGGTATATTTTCCATATGAAAGAATATAGCATTGTTTATGATGTCTTTACACTAAATCCGTTGGATGTGTACTGATTGATACTTTATTGTGGGGAAAATGATTTATTTTTTACACTGTAGTTGTTTTTTGCCAATCTGATGAGTCTAGCCATTTCAAACTTATTCTTACAGTTTTTTCTAATGTTGAGCTGTTACAAACTGTCCCTGTTTAGTGGGGGAAGATCCCTCACAAAAAAATGTATATGTACCTGTCCTGAGTACGGAGTCTGTAATTCAGTAGTTGTCGTTGGTTGATGTCTGTCATATTTTTTTAGTTTTGAGTATTATAGTTTATGTACTATATATACCATGGTTCTTACGAGTTAACATATTTAAACAAACGAATCCGATATTAAATATGTTAATGAGTAAGACACATGGTATATAAAATTTGTAATATAAATAAAATGATTGACAGCTTGAACTAATGTTAGAAATTGATCGCGTTATCGTTTTATCCAATGAGATGGAAGCTCGCGCAAGTTAGTTTTGCGCCCAGTGTATGATCTTATGCGCAGGTATTTTCATTATGCCATCAGAAAGTAAACAAAAAAGTCGGATGCCAGCAACAGGGATTAAATAATTATTCTAATGACGGTAAGATTTGTTTTTTTTTTGTTGGTTTTCAAGATATCATACAAATTAATTATATTTTACAGGTTGTTCATCTCATTGAAAACAATGCATATTTTGACATTTAAATTTATCGTAAAAACTTCTTTACTTCCTATTTTATTAATTCGATAATTAGATTATTTATTAAAACACAATTTTAATGATAAAACACTAAACAGTGGCGGATCCATGGTCGTACATAGTCTATGTTCCCCTTTTTGTTCGCCAAAAAAAAAGTCATGTTTTTTTTCACATATTAAATGAATTTTAGAAATTAAATTTATTGTCAAAAATGTGTTTTTGTTTTGCTCCGCTAGCCGATTTTTATTCCTTTTCCTAGAGTTACCTCTCCGAAATGGAAATTTTATTGAATTTTTGCAAAGGAAATGGTTCTACATTGTAGTATTAAATTTTATTTTTTTCAGAACTGAAAGAAGAAACTTTTAATATTTTTTTCCCCCAAAATTAAGGGTGCTCGAAACAATCCTATTTAGTTTGCAAAGGTTTCTTGAGTTGGGTTCAAATGATTTATTGCTTTTTGTTATAAAATGAAAACAAAAAAATGTTCATGACCTTTTACGTTTTTCAGTTTCCTAAATATTTCAGAAGCGGATATCCTTTAGAAAAGGGGTGGAGCTTCAGCCATGGAATAACATGAAAAAAAATATGTTGTATCATAGCTAAGCTCCGCCTTCTTTCCTTTGAATTCTAGTTGAGCTGCATATCTAATTAGCAAAGTATGGTACAATATCAAATTGCAGATAATATACCATGGATTTCCCTCAACACACTTTTTAAGCAAATTACTTCATTTAAACATCAAAAGAAAAAATGCAATTTATGTTACAATGTTCATTATTGTCATTAATCATGCCATTAGTTGTTTTTTGTTTTTTTTTTATTGTTTCCCATTTTGTCATGTCAGGACTTTTATAGTTGACTTAACAGTATTGGTTTTGCTCATTGTTAAAGGTCCTATGATGACGTGAATTTGCTTAAATCAGCTTCCTTTGGACTCTGATGGATATTGGTCTCATTAAAGAAATAATTCATGGAGGCTTTCATTTATACTGATTTTACCACGGGTTGGCCCTTTATGTTAAAAAATTTACCACGGGCGATATCGATGAGTAAAATATCGGTATAAAGGACCAACCCGTGGGAAAATCAATATAAATGTCAAGCCACAATGAATTATTCCTATTGTAATAGGACAAAGACGACCATTCTTTGGATCTAAGCGCTCTAGGTGAAGGTAAATATTTGCTGTTTTCGCTATCCAACACACTATTAACATTAACGTAAAAGACGAAGAAAATTGAATAAGTGACATGCTTAATCGATTTACAATAATCCGGGTTGGACGAATTTAAATGACTATCTTACTTTTATTTAAGAAAATTCGCTTTCAACAAATTCTAATCATAGTTTATTCATGTCTCCTGGTTTTGATAACTTTCAGTTTCACATTTGTACATTTTCCTGCAGAATGCTTATATTCTTTCGTCGTCGTTCAATGGCGTCATTAACAACGATTGACCTAGGGTAACTCATTCATCGAAAACATACGTTGTGGGAGTATGATTGGAACAGCCCTAACAAATCATGACCTTTCAGATCAGCTGACATACAATATATTCTCACGGGTGTGTACTGAAAGCGTTTGAAGAACGTGATATAAGAATGACAATCATGTGAACTAAGCAAAACATTCATAGTCAATGAACCATGATGAAGGATGGGGACATGTTATCTCAATGGCAATCGTACTTGCAAATGAGAATACATCTCCATACCACTTTCTTTGGACTCTGTTGGATATTTGTCTCATTGGCATTGATACCACATGTCCTTATGTTATAATGAAATTGTTTCTTTCTGTATTTCTGTATAAACAAACTCAGAAAAAAAAGAAAACTAATATGGTCTGAATTATGGTTCTTGCAGTGATTTTGTGTCTTATTTGTTCAGTTATATTACCTATCCACAGAGAATGTTCAATACCTTTATAGAACAGTTCTGTGTAAAATCAAGATTTATCACCATTTAAGTTGTTATTCAATACGTCCTGTGAGTTAGGATCATAATTCTAAATCACTTTATCACATTTAAAAACCTGTTCAAAATTAGATTCAAAGAAAAGTATTCCAACTACTCATTTATAGAATTAGTCATATGTAACTCAGTATCATCTTTTGTTTAAATCTGAGAGCAGCACTGAATTCAATATGACAAAACTATTCTATTATGAATTGAATCCCTTCAATTTTTTCTCTTTTTTAAAAGTGTCTTAGGGAATAGTATACACAATTATGTTTAAGTTGTTAAAGTCTAGGCCTTTGGGAAAACAATCATACCTAAATAGTTAAAGTATAATCTGTTTACAGGATTTACAAAATATTAACATTTCTATATTTAAGTGAAAGAAAGCGGATGAGGAAAGAGAAGAAAACTGCAGAAGACGTTTATGAGTTTCAGTGTAAGTTGCTGGAAAGCAAGTTGAAGAGCAATCAGACCCAAATGGAAAATAAACAAATGGCATTTACGACATGATTAGGAAAACTTTTGACAGAAACTGCACTTAGTCAATGGTAGATGCTCTTCTTCATTAAGTTTATTCAATATTTATTTATAGTTCCATATGATGTCATTCTTTTTCATATGTTTTATTGTTATTTATGAAATACATATTCTAAAACAGCTTTTTTCAATATATTATTCATGGATTTCAACGATCAAAAAACGTAAAGGAAATGTGGTCTCTGATAGCCCTTTTATCCCGTGACAAATGAAACGTTCACCAAGATCTCCATCATTGCATATAACTACTTCATCTTCTTCAATGTCAGGTTCATTCAATAGGATGCAAATGTTGTGAAGAAGAGCACAAGCAACGGTGATCTTGCATGCCTTGCTTGGTGTCATTCTTATCTGAAACCAAAAACTGAAAATTATGTAAATAAATGCCATTTTACTACAATTGCATGTTACCATAATATGATTATAGGGACATAAAGTTCCAGATTTTGCCCTGGTTTTTAGCTTTCTTAAAACTTATAAAATAAGATCATCGACATATATTATAAAGAAAGCAATTTTTTTTTTTTAGTTTTTCATTTTATAAATTTTTGAAGTTTCAAATGTCAAAAATCCTTCTACATGTTCTAGGTTTTTTGGTAATGCCCCCCAAAAAATATGGCACTTTAATAAATCAATTGAATGTTTAAAACGTGTGTGGTCATCCTTCGGATGGGTTTGGTTTTGTCCCCAAACAATTGTGCTTTTATTTGTTAGACTTTATTATCATGATGTATACTGTAAATTCAGACATTTTGCAATGTTTTTATTATTGCGAAAATTGTAACGAGATAAGTGTCACAAGAATAAAAACACGCATTTTAAATTTTGATAGCATTGTTTGCTTTTCCAATTAGATTCACATGTGCGACAATTGTTCAACAATCGCAATAATAAATACACACAATAATTTCTAAATTTACAGTGCTAATCATTTGCGCAATAATTGATAAAATTTTAAATGGTATACCTCTAAATGTAATATATGGAAACGTCTCTTATGCCTTCTCAATCACACTTCTAGTTGAAGAATGACATCTATTGTATTTCTTTCTGCGACTCTTGTACAGGAGTCTGTATGAGGCCATTAAGAAGAGGCGGCAAGGATATTCACTATTCCCAAGCAGAACACAATTTCCCCACCCTCCATTTTGTTCCATGTATGTACAGATCTATGTAAAGATTTGGATCAATTATTTACTTTTAATTACAAAAGGTTTATATTATCTACACTGAGGAGTTACCATTTAACTTCATACATGAGGGGCAGGTATATTTATGTATTCAAAAAATTTATGAGGAAAATAATCTTACAAGAATAGATGCAAAATGAAAAAAAATAGATCCAAGGTTTAATTTGCAACACAGCTGAGAGAGAAAAGTTTGTGCATCAGGAAAAAATGTGCAGCTGTCCAAACATTTTGAATAAGGAGTCAGAAACCATGACCTCCAAGTAAATGAAGACTCCTTTATTAAGCAAGGTACTTACCGTAGTAACTCATTAATCATAAATGGTTGCTTCTTTATCAAACAATTGGTTTTTAGAACGTAACTTTCTTCAAAAATCATTATTTAAAAAACTGAAATGGTAAAAAAAAGAGTTTTTTTACAGTCTTTAGTAACACTATTTATAAAACTTCCTTTTATGTTTATTGTGATCAGTATATTTCTCCCTTAAAATGCACATGAGAGATGTGAATAAGCATTGTTTTTGCAATGCAGCGAAAACCAACCACAGAAAATACTACCAAGACAACACTAATTATGAAAGGGAGTGAAAATAAGGTGATATCTTTTTAATCAAAGAGGGGGATTTTGACATCCCTCAAAGTGACGGGTCCAAAGAGGGACATTTCCAATTTTCAAAGGAATAAGAAAGAATCTCCTTTTTTTAATTGTTGACATTTTTGGCATATATTCTAGACGTGGCATAATAAATCATAGTGAGTTATATACAAACATGTAGAGACCTGAATATGTCGGAATCATGACATCTTCCTGGCCAGTTTACATTTATGTTTGTGAATTTGCCTTTAAAATATTTAAAGGGATTACATGTGTAGCCTAAAATTTGAAAGAAGTACTGCAATTAAATATGTAATAATATCAGCTTAAAATGGAATCACTCATTACTTACTATGACATTTATTTCAGAAGGGACTGCTAAAAATAAAAAGCATGCAGTCAAACCTTCAATAAAGGTCACCTCATTTTTGTACTGCCTTAGTAATCATGCATTTCAACCCTCAATTCAAAGGGCATCTCGCTTCTATGGTATCTTTTTCCCAAGGGTCACATTTTTCCTTTATATACACCTTTGAATATACTTTAAAAATATTCAAGGATTGTTTTTTCTTCTAAAAGTTGCTAATTTAATGTGTTCTTTTAAATTACAAAGTGTGGTAATTCTCTAATTTGTAATGCCTTTTAACATTATAAATCAATTGAATACTGAATAAGTTCAATGAATAAATCAAAACAGTCATCATTGATATTCTCTACACCTCAGCTGGAATTTTCATAAAATTTGGAATATATTTCCAACATATATTGTTCTTACAACTTGCTCAATTTGATTGCATTTTTATATGAATTATTCTTTTAAGATAAACTTTTAAAAATAGGATCCTTCTTGAACATGACTCTCAGTTAGACCTATTGTCATATCTTCTTTTAAGTTATACAATATTTATCAATTACATTATTTTGTATCTTTCCTGAATTAAGGGTCCTATATTTTTAATGAAAGTTGGGGGATTCAATATTTCTTTAATATGACTTTATATGCAGATGAAGTTTCATATCATACCCCACCTTTTGCATGAATTTATCACCTAAAAACGGGTTATGTTCTTCTCATATATTTTATGATGGTATCATACTAAAACCCTAACGGGAGAGATTGTGCTTGATTTTCATATGATGAAGACATAATCTTTCAATCAGTTTAATTGTTGCCTAGAGTTTGCCTGTCAGTAACTGGTAGTAGTCCTTTGTTAATTTATGTATTATTGTCATATTGCTTAAATTGTTTGTTACCTATTCAGACATCGGAATAAACTTTTAAAAATAGGATCCTTCTTGAACATGACTCTCAGTTAGAGCTATTGTCATATCTTCTTTTAAGTTATACAATATTTATCAATCACATTATTTTGTATCTTTCCTGAATTAAGGGTCCTATATTTTTATTATTCTAAATTATTTCGCCCTGACGATCATAAAAACATTTTATTAAAATTAAGTATGTCAATAAAGGCTTTGATTTTGTAAATATTGCCGGTATATTTAACGACCATTCTGTTAAAGAACAAATTCCTGGATATTTTGACAATACTGAGCTACCTCTTATTTGTTATATTTACAAGAAATCTACCCGGAAATTTGTGTTTAATTATAGTCAATTGTGTAAAGATGTTAATATCAGTGAAAATACACCTACTTCATGTAATTGCAGTAATTCCGAATACATTTATGGACCCATTTCCCATGTTATAACAGGAGATCTTAACATCGTTCAAGACCGAGAGTTAAAATCATTCCCCAGTAAAGGACCTAAATATCGTCCCTCGTCAATTATTAATTGGCATGAGTGTCGTAATATCATCCACGACTCACTCCATACTTACAGTATGAAATGGATAAAACGGGAAATAGCTGACAAAAAATCTTTGGACTGTTTTTTTAATTCAGTAATGAAGATAGTTGATATACGTATTCAACATTTTAAAGAACATTTTACTATTAACAATAACCACAATAAACCTATTTCTCGTATCAAACATAAACTAAAAGAACTAGCCAAGGTATTTGTTTTTGTCCCGGCCGATAAAGCTGCTAATAATATTATTATTGTTTGACGTAAATTTTACATTGAGGTTCTGAAAAAGGAAATCACCAATTCACCAACATTCCAACTGACTCCATTTTCAGAAAACGAAATCTGTAACAACCATAAACTTTTAGCCACCGCTTTACAAGCAGAGCCAAATACAATGAAAGTCCCAACTATGTATTGGCTTCCGAAGCTACACAAAACCCCTTACAAATATAGATTTATTTCGTCTCCAAGCCATTGATCAACTACTAAATTGTCTATTCTTCTTACCAGCACACTTGGTACAATTAAAAACCTGATAATAAATTGTTCAAATAAGGCCTTCGAAAATAGTGGAATAAATTACTTTTGGAGTGTCAAGAACTCGTTGGAAGTGCTTGATAAATTGCATGCTTATATTGGTGATTTTGAATCTGTTCAAAGTTTTAATTTTTCTACCCTGTATACCACATTGCCTCACATTCTCATTAAGAAAAAATTCACACACCTAATTAAATGGGCATTCAAAAAATCAGAATGTGAATATATATGTTCAAACTCTTTTAGGTCATTTTTTAGTAGCAATAAACAAAAAAACTATGTTAATTGGACATGCTTTGATACTATATATGCCCTTGAATTTTTACTAGATAACATTTTTGTTCGCTTTGGGGATTCCGTATATCGTCATATTATCGGAATTCCAATGGGGACTAACTGTGCACCACTTATTGCGGACCTGTTTTTGTATTGTTATGAGTTACAATTTATGACAAAAATAAGCAAAGACCCATTGAAACAACATCTGATAAACAAATTTAATAATACTTTTAGATATTTGGATGATATTTTGGCTCTCAATAATGATGAGTTACAATTTATGACAAAAATAAGCAAAGACCCATCGAAACAACATCTGATAAACAAATTTAATAATACTTTTAGATATTTGGATGATATTTTGGCTCTCAATAATGACGACTTCAGTATGTATATTAATGAAATTTATCCTGTTGAACTTACTTTAAATAAAGCTAATACTAACAATGACCACTGCCCTTTTCTCGATCTTGATATGTATATCACTAATGGAAAGCTGAATACTAAAATTTATGATAAAAGGGATGATTTTTCATTTCCTATCGTTAATTATCCGTTTTTAGATGGTGACGTTCCCTTGTCACCATCTTACGGTGTTTATATATCTCAACTTGTACGATTCGCTCGTGTATGTAACAATGTTTTAGATTTTAACGAGAGAAATTTATGTATTACTGAAAAATTATTACACCAGGGCTTTCGATATCACAAACTAGTCAAAACATTTACTAAATTTTATCATCGGTATAAAGACATCATTCGTAAATATAGCTCAACATGCAGACTTCTAATACGTTCAGGTATTTCACATCCAATTTTTTATGGAAATATTCTTTATAAAGCACAAAGGTGTCAGTATTAACCTCAGAAACTTACAAAACCTTTGAATAAACTTATTAAGAAGGGATATAATTACGATACTGTTGTCAAGTCATTAAAGATTGCATATTTTGGCGTTAATATTGAGTCACTGATAAGGTCTTTGCATCGGAACTAAACACATTTATTCTAAAAACATTTGTTGGCATGACACGGGTTATGTTCTTCTCATATATCTTATGATGGTATGATACTAAACCCCTAACGGGAAGGATTGTGCCTGATGTTCATATGATGAAATCATAATCTTTCAGTCAGTTTAATTGAAGTCTGGAGCTGGCATGTCAGTTAACTGCTAGTAGTCTGTTGTTATTTATGTATTATTGTCATTTTGTTTATTTTCTTTGGTTACATCTTCTGACATCAGACTCGGACTTCTCTTGAACTGAATTTTAATGTGCGTATTGTTATGCGTTTACTTTTCTACATTGGTTAGAGGTATAGGGGGAGGGTTGAGATCTCACAAAAATGTTTAACCCCGCCGCATTTTTGCGCCTGTCCCAAGTCAGGAGCCTCTGGCCTTTGTTAGTCTTGTATTATTTTAATTTTAGTTTCTTGTGTACAATTTGGAAATTAGTATGGCGTTCACTATCACTGGACTAGTATATATTTGTTTAGGGGCCAGCTGAGGGACGCCTCCGGGTGCGGGAATTTCTCGCTACATTGAAGACCTGTTGGTGACCCTCTGCTGTTGTTTTTTATTTGGTCGGATTGTTGTCTCTTTGACACATTCCCCATTTCCATTCTCAACTTTATCGGACTCGGACTTCTTTTAAACTGAGTTTTACTGTACATATTGTTGTGTGTTTGTTTTTTCTACATTGGTTAGAGGTACAGGAAGGGGTTGACATCTCACAAAATATGTTTAACCCCGCCGCATTTTTGCGCCTGTCCCAAGTCAGGAGCCTCTGGCCTTTGTTAGTCTTTAATGATTTTTAATTTTAGTTCATTTATGTGTTTTACTACATAACAACTGTAGGCCATTGGAGTTTAGTATGGCCTCCATCATCACTGAACTAGTACACATTTTTGTTTAGAGACCAGCTGTAGCACGCCTTTTGGTGCGGTATTTTCTTGCTGCGTTGAAGACCCATTAGTGGCCTTCGGTTGTTTTTTGTTCTTTGGTCGGGTTGTTGTCTCTTTGACATATTCCCCATTTCCATTCTCATTCTTATCCTTTCATCATGTATTAGCTCATTAAATTAATGGAAATATACACTAACCACATATTATCATGATTATTATGAATTAAGTACCACTATTATCAATCGATCTTTAGTAGGTTGGTGATAATAGTTCATCCCATTTTACATGTCTTACTTTCTACATGACACTTTGGAAAATTTTATAAGAATACAATTTTTTTTGTTGCATATTTTAAGAACTTAAGCGAAAGGGAAAGTAATTACAGTTTGAGAAACAGATTAAAGAGGTATCTGATCCCAGTCATACATATACGTTCGACCCAGTTTATTATTTTCTAAAGGTCAATGTCGTATTGGAGAGAAAATGTTTTACCTCTGTCATCGCGCACGGCCTGTACATTGACAGAATGTACTCCTTTTCTATATACAAAGGATGATGCATCTTCTGGTGGAGCCTACATGCGGATGTGTGTACCATCTATTGCTACTAGTACGTTGTGTATTCCACATATTTGGTAAGTTCACCTAGAGTATTATTAACATTCCTGGACCACTTGATGAATTCATCACGCTTGTCACATACGGAATCCAAAATACCAGATACAAGACGCGACACAGTTCTCTTATATAAACCTACAGATTGAAAGAGAACCACATACAAGTATGTAGATCAATGTAGTAAAAATAAATCTGGTATAAATTATTTTTGAAAATCAGATTTATGATGACAAAGTATCATTCAAATAATAGTCAAAGTCAATCAGAGCAGTTAATTGTAAACAATATTTAGAGACCATTTCGATTTTAAGTGAACTATGATCAAAATGTTTTGAAACTTACCAATTGTGTCTAAAACTACCTGAAGAATATTTCCTGCAGCTAAAATCCTCAGAGTTACCATAATCTGCTTGAGCACAGTCACTGCATGGTTTCTGTTTGTCTTCACATTATATTGCTGACAAAAACCTAATGCCACATCTGCCAAATCTGTAACGCCACGTCTTAATTCCGGATTGGTTATATTTGTCGGTAAATCATCGTTAAGACGAAAATTCCTTTCTTTTATCTGAGGTGGATGTTGTACCTCCATGAAGGCGGTCAAATTTAACAAAAAAATGCGACATTTAATCGACCCTTGAGATGATGTTAAAATCAACAACACTTTAACATTGCTTTTGTCGTTAATATTTTGTGAACAACAGTTAACAAATTTGTTAAAATTGGCGAGTCGCTAACGACACTTTAACGACAGCCTTAGCCTTAGGACACTTTTGAACAACCGGGCCCATGTTGTTTATCATTTTTAGTAATCAGGTGGTTAATATCGCATGGATTTGTTCAACTTCAATTTTTTTTTATTTTTCTTGACAGATACATTATTTTTAGTTGCATCTAAATAGTTTTAACAATTTAACAAAAATAGTACTTACCTGCCTGATTTACCCTGTAATCTAAAGTCGCTCCGAAATTTGAATTAAAGGTCGAATCGATTACTTTAATCGGACATTGTGGCTCTCCATACAAAATTACACCATTGCCTCTTACATTCCCCAGGCCTACGTACACCTGAAATGAATTCCAAGACATCCAAAACTGTTTATACTCAGAGCTAGAGAGTAGTGGTTCATTATATTCATCATCTGCTGGGTAATTTCCTCTTATGTACAGCGTTGATTTTGTATTACCCCATCCTCCAATAATAATATGGAACTGAGCGTCATGAAATATCAAGGTCACATCACTGTTACCTTTTGCGTCAAACTGTAAGAAATTGACGTGTGAAAGTGATACTCCTTCTGTTGATATCAATTTATCGTCTGGATGTGTAATTGTAAATTCTAAAGGCAAACCTACAATATCATATCTTCAACACTTTAGTTTCAGTTATGAACAGTTACATATTAGAGTAATCAATGCATGATAATTTTTATTATTGTCCTGATGTGCATATTCGGTCATAGAGAAAGTCCAAATAACTGTCCATTCCTGCATGGACAGTTATTTGGACTTTTGCTAACTTGAAATACAGCTTAAATATTAAAAACGAATCTTTAGATTACAAATGTATTACATTTTAAAGAATTTTATCTAATTTTGTAATGTTTTTCTTTTCATTTTTCCCGTGTTGTACCCAAGAATCCGCAGGCAAAAGTTAAAATCAAGCTGACCATCTACTCAATTAACGAAATATTTATAAACAGTAGAATAATTACTATAAAAAGATGTCGAATAAAATTCATTCAGATTTCTGTTTAAAGTCATTTGATATGCACGTCTTTCTTGTGGGATTGAACGGATATTTATTTGTGTCTTTAAGTGATATTTTGGGAGAGTAAACAAAATAATATTTATGCATATATCATGTATATGTAAATGGATAATATGTGTTTTTCGTTTGATAAATATTGGATGTGAAAAAAGTCTGAGATAAGTGAAATAGTACAGCTAGAATGAATTTCCAGGTATGTAACACTCTAGTCTAGGTTATTTAGCTTATAACGGTGTGCTCGATTTTAAGTCATATCGAAAACAAAATGTGATTCTATATTTCAAACCATTGTATTCGATTAAAAAAAATGAAACAAGAAAACATGATTACATGCATAACCCAAAATTTTGTCTTTCCCTTTGCTATTTACAACGAACAAAACTTTTATGCATTTGTTTTTAAATAGCAATACGAGCAAACTGAAAGTATGTTTCATTCTTCCCTAATGTCAGAAAGGAAGCAATTTTTTTTCAGAAATACAAATCCGCATGATTAAAAGCATTTCTGGATTCCGTTTTGTATGTATTTTACTTAAAGTCATATGAAACGAGTGTCTAAAAGTTTTAATTTAAAACCTTTGAATTTTTTCAATACTAAGGCTTTTCTACCTCAGGAGTAGATTACCTTAGCTGTATTTGACAAAACTTTTTGGAATTTTTGGTCCTCAATGCTCTTCAACTTCGTATTTTATTTGTCCTTTTTAACATTTTTTGATTTGAGCGTCACTGATGAGTCTTTTGTAGACGAAACCCGCGTATGGCACAAATATAAAATTTCAATTCTGGTATCTATGATGAGTTTATTTAATGTTATCGAAATTATTGAACCAATGCATGCGTATATGGGTCATTATAAAAAAAACATACAAAACTATGTTATTGGGTCTTTTTAAGTCACGGACATGAAAATATATCAAAATAACACTTGCATATATTAGATATGAATGTTTCGTGATACACAATATACAGTTTACAGTATGAAATGTTATAAAAACATCCTTAATGTTTTCTTAAACCCTTGGAGACAACCAGAATTAACTGTTATTTTTTACTATAAATCCTTTCAGACTTGAAATAGGACTATTATCAATATCATTTATTTTGTTATTTATCCCTTTTTATTGCATTTTGATACATACAAACCTTTTTTTAATGATTTAGGAGGTGAATGTTGGTTTTATAATAAAAAAATCACCAAAAGGAAATGTTTCATTTTTAAGTCAATGGTGTAACCAAAGAACAAATTAGTGGGATAAGAGTTATCTTTCGCAAGATTTAGGCACTTACAACATTTTCTCCCTTAGCAATATTACCTGTAAGCATGTTATGCAAAAGAAAACAAACAATTATGTTGAAAATTTAGAGAAAAAAATCTTAAAAGTAAGTAAAAGCTACATCATAATTGAAAATAGTGTCCATGGTGTACCTTATAAAAATCATTTTTTAAAAACATTGCCTGAACTTTGAATGATGAAATATATTGATTATAGGTACATGCACCAGTAACAACATATAAAATAGGGGAATGGAGCACTTATTTCGTAACTTAATCTTGAAATACACCTTAAATCATTGGTGTTACTGTCAATGGAGAGACCATTTTGATAAAATAACACCATTGACCAGTTTAGAAACACCACTGAATATATTATGACAATCAGCATTGGTTTGTGTTTCTTTCATGCGTAACAAGCGAAACATCATATTATTTACGAAAAACAATACTTTTTTAACAATGTTTTAACAATATCATGTATTACATATACAAAGTTTTCACATACTGATGTATCCTGGTAACACCAATGACACTTTTTAGTAACACTATTGACATTTTTAGTTATTGATGTTATGTTATATAATTTGAGATATTTTAGCCTACGAATTATTTTTTCATCTTTTTCTTTTGCTCGGTGTTCTTGGTTCTGTGTTCAGTACTTAATAAAGGTAAAATTTTAAGTGTGCTGTCAATGGTGATACGTTTGTGTAATTTGAGTTACTGAAGGGTCAGTGGTGTTACTATATAAAAATGCGACATTTTTTTATTTTCATTCATAAATATAAGTGTTTTTAGGTCCTGTACGAAGGATTAGGTATACTATTATCATTTAATCTTACACAATTCACATATATTCAGTTTAGGTGCATTTTACAGTATTTACAACGGCCATGATAAGAACAGCCAACTTTTTTATGGCAATGTATTCTGAAATTATTTTTGAATAGAATGCACAGCTATATGAATTATGTCAAGAAGTCGCAATTTTAACCTAAACAACAAATCGGAACAGTTGTTTGATGTTAAACAATAATATTTAGTAGCTAAATGTATGCTTAAAATTGGTAACACCGTTGACACGATTTTATCAAAGCATGAACTAAAATTGTTAAAATTGAAGGGACTCTTCATTTTTCCCATTGCATATTTCTGAATATCGTTGCTACCATACTATAGAATAGCGGGACACATTTAAATGTTTTAAAAAATGTTACCTCGTCGAAATTTGCACTTTTTTTAAAATGACCCATATACTTAACTAAGTTTTTCATGCACGTTTTTTATATGTACTTCACATCTATAACGTATTATCGACAAATAATATTTCATTCAGTGGTTGTTGATCGCAAGCTAGTTAACTTTCGAGTTTGTTGCTGAAGTTTACCGGATCGCGACATTGATAAACAATCAAAACAGAGCACGTGGAAAGCGTGACAGATATGTGACTTGATAGCGCCATGACATTTGTTTTTATATTTTCCATGTGTTCGCATTTGTAAATCAAACCTTTCCTAAACAGTTGTTTACTGACTTGTTGTATTAAATTTGTTCTTTAAAAATCAGTTATTTCTATTTAATTTTAAGAGCACGTGTATTTACATTCTTTCATCACGGTTTTCCCCTCGCACTCGCGCCGTGCGGTGGCCGAAGTTATAAAATGAGGTCTTGTAGTAAAGATCGATGCATATGGGAAAATATCGGCGAATTAGTGTCTGGGAAGTCAAAAATTCAGTATCGGTATATTTATGAAGATTTTGGTAATATAAAGGATTTTCTTTTAATAAAAAGTTCACTGTTTTTAGAGTAAAACTTAGCCATTCAAGTATATAAATCATGTTCAACCTTTTTTTTTAATTTGAAGTTTCATATGACTTTAAGTGGACAACTACCTTTTCATTTCAAGATTAACGCCGTTTATTTGCATTGCCGATATAACTGGTATATTTTCCACTGAATATATAACAACAGTGAATGAATTCGATTATGTTACAAGTTTCTGTTGAAAATTGAATGAAAGCCCCGCCCTATATTTAACACAAGCCTGTTTCAAATGTTATCCATACCTTCTCAAATTTTATTCATCAGTACTATATTTATATTATAACAACGAACAATCAAATAAAATACCAAATAAACCATTTTGACCATTTCAGTTTCTTGAACTATTTATTCTACTAAACCATAATATTATCGTAGAAACTATCCGAGTAATTTTTGTGTTTTTAATATATTTAAAGGCAACAAACGATTTTTGCTGTACAAATTCAAAATAATTCAAGGAAATGATATATTAAACGGTAAAATTAAAATCAAATCTCTATGCGACATATATATATATATCTTACCTTTCATTATTTCATTATGGGTTCCATACAGTGAACTAATATGATTAGAACAGTCTCTACCTGTGCTTGGAGTGGACGTATTAAATCGATTCAATTATACGTATTACAGTGGGGATTCCATACAGTGAACTAGCATGATGAGAACAGTCTCTACCTGGCCTGGGTGAACATAATGCATCAATTTAATTATACGTATACCGGTGTGGATTCCATACCGTGAACTAAAGTGATGAGAACAATCTCTGCATGGCCTGGAGGTGGACATGTTGAGTCGATTCAATTATACGTATACCGGTAAGGATTCCATACAGCGAACTAACATGATGAGAACAGTCTCTACATGGCTTGGAAGTGGACATGTTGAATCGATTCAAAAATAAGTATAACGTTGTGGATTCCTTACAGTGAACTAACATGATGAGATTAGTCTTTACATGGCCTGGAAGTGGAAATGTTGAATCGATTCAATTATACGTATACCGGTGTGTATTCCATACAGTGAACTAAAGCGACGAGAACAGTCTCTACCTGGCCTGTGAGTGGTTATGTTGAATCAATTCAATTATACGCATAACGGTGTGGGTTCCATACAGTGAACTAATATGATTAGAACAGCCTCTACCTGTGCTTGGAATGGACATGTTAAATCGATTCAATTATACGCATTACAGTGTGGATTCCATACAGTGAATTAGCATGATGAAAACAGACTCTATCTGGCCTGGGGGAGTGGACATGTTGAATCGATTCAATTATACGTATAACGGTGTGGATTCCATACAGTGAACTAATATGATGATAACAGTCTCCACATGGCCTGGACGTGGACCGGTTGAATCGATTCAATTATACGTATACCGGATTGGATTCCATACAGTGAACTAAAGTGATGAGAACAGTCTCTACATGGCCTGGAAGTGGACATGTTGAATCGATTCAATTATAAGTATAACGTTGTGGATTCCTTACAGTGAACTAACATGATGAGATTAGTCTTCAAATGGCCCGGAAGTGGACATGTTGAATCGATTCAATTATACGTATAACGGTGTGGATTCCATACAGTGAACTAACATGATGAGATTAGTCTTCAAATGGCCCGGAAGTGGATATGTTGAATCGGTACAATTATTCGTATACCGGTGAGGATTTCATACAGTGAACTAACATGATGAGAACAGTCTCTACCTGGCCTGGGAGAAGACATGTTGAATCGATTCAATTATACGTATACCAGTGTGTATTACATACAGTACACTAACATGATGAGAACAGTCTCTACCTGGTATAAGAGTGGACATGTTGAATCGATTCACTTATACGGAAACCGGTCTAGTTTTGATACAGTGAACTAGCATGATGAGAACAGTCTCTACCTGGCCTTGGAGTGGACATGTTCAATCGATTCAATTATACGTAAACCTATGCAGATTCCACACAGTGAACTAACGTGACGAGAACAGTCTTTACATGGTCTGGAAGTGGACATGTTGAATCGATTCAATTATACGTATACCGTTGTAGATTCCATACATTGAACTAACATGATGAGAACAGTCTCTACCTGGCCTGGGAGTGGACATGTTGAATCGATTAAACTATACTAATACCGGTGTGAACTCCATACAGTGAACTAACGTGATCAGAACAGTTTCTACTTGGCCTGGAAGTGGACATGTTGAATCGATTCCATTATACATATACCGGTATGGATTTCATACAGTGAACTAAAGTGATGAGAACAGTCTCTACCTAGCCTGGAAGTGGATATATTGAATCGATTTAATTATACGTATAACGTTGTTGGTTCCATACAGTGACTTTATACGATTAGAACAGTCTCTACCTGTGTTTAGAGTGGACATGTTGAATCGATTCAATTATACGTATTACGATGTGGATTCAATACAGTGAACAAGCATGATGAGACCAGTCTCTACCTGGCCAGGGAGTGGACTAATTAAATCGATTTAATTATACATATACCGGTGTGGATTATATACAGTGAACTATCATGACTGATGACAACAGTCTCTACATGGCCTGGAAGTGGACATATTGAATCGATACAATAATACGTATTACAGTGTGTATTCCATACAGTGAACTAACATGATGGGATAAGTTTTTACATGGCCTGGAAGTGGATATCTTGAATCGATTCAATTATTCGTAAAACGGTGTGGATTCCATACAGAGAACTAACATGATGAGATTAGTCTCTACATGGCCTGGAAGTGGACATGTTGAATCGATTCAATTAAACGTATAACGGTGTGAATTTCATCAAGTTAACTAATCTCTACCTGGCCTGAGAGTGGACTTGTTGAATCGATTCAATTATACGTATACCTGTGAGGATTTTATACAGTGAACTAACATGATGAGAACAGTCTCTACCTGGCCTGGGGGAGGACATGTTGAATCGATTCAATTATACGTATACCAGTGTGTAAGTGTGTATAACATACAGTGAACTAACATGATGAGAAGACTCTACCTGGTATAAGAGTGGACATGTTGAATCGATTCAATTATACCAAACCGGTGTAAATTTCATACAGTGGACTAGCATGATGAGAACAGTCTCTACATGGCGTTGGAGTGCACATGTTGAATCGATTCAATTATAGGTAAACCGTTGCAGATTCCACACAGTGAACTAACATGATGAGAACAGTCTCTTCATGGTCTGGAATTTGGACATGTTGAATCGATGCAATTATACGTATACCGTTAAGAATTCCAGACAGTGAACTAGCATGATGAGAACAGTCTATACGTGGCCAGGGAGTGGCCTAAATGAATCGATTTAATTATACCTATACCGGTATCGATTCCATACAGTGAACTAACGTGATGACAACAGTCTCTACATGGCCTGGAAGTGGACATGTTAAATCGATTAAATTATACGTATTACAGTGTGGATTCCATACAATTAACTAACATGATGAGAACAGTCTCTACATCGCCTGGAGGTGGACATGTTGAATCGATTCAATTATAAGTATAACGTTGTGGATTCCATACAGTGAACTAACATGATGGGATTAGTCTTTACATGGCATGGAAGTGGACATGTTGAACCGATTCAATTATTCGTATAACGGTGTTGATTCCATGCTGTGAACTTACATGATGAGATTAGTCTCTACATGGCCTGAGAGTGGACTTGTTGAATCGATTCAATTATACGTATACCAGTGTGCATTACATACAGTGAACTAACATGATGAGAACAGTATCTACCTGGCCTTAGAGTGGACATGTTGAATAGATTCAATTATACGTAAACCGTTGTGGATACCATACAGTGAACTAACGTGATGTCAACAGTCTCTACATGGCCTGGAAGTGGACATGTTGAATCAATTCAATTATACGTATTACAGTGTGGATTCCATACAGCTAACTAACATGCTGAGAACAGTCTCTACATCGCCTGGAAGTGGACATGTTGAATCGATTGAATTATAAGTATAACGTTGTGGATTCCATACAGTGAACTAACATTATGGGATTAGTCTATACATGGCATGGAAGTCGACATGTTGAACCGATTCAATTATTCGTATAACGGTGTTGATTCCATGCAGTGAACTAGCATGATGAGAACAGTGTCTACCTGGCCTGGGAATGGACATAGCTAGTGAATCAATTCAATTATATGTAATTGTACCATACAATGAATTAACATGATGAGATTAGTCTCTACATGACCTGGGAGCAGAATGTTGAATCGATTCAATTATCCGTAAAACCGATGGGGATTCCATAGAGTGAACTTACGTCTTGAGAACAATGTCTACTTGACCGGTATGTGAACATGTTGAATCGATTCAATTATATACTAAAACCGTTAGAGATTCCATACAGTGAACTCACGTGATGATGACAGTCTCTACATGGCATGGGAGTGGACATGTAGAATTGATACAATTATACGTATACAAGTGTTGGTTCCATGCAGTGAACTAACATGATGAGAATAGTCTCTATCTGGTCGGGGAGGGGACATGTTGAATCGATTCAATTATACGTATAACGGTTTGGATTCCATACCGTAAACTAAAGTGATGACAACAGTCTCTACATGGCCTGGAACTTGACATGTTGAATCGATTCATATATACGTATAACGGTTTGGATTCCATACAGTGAACTAACATGATGAGAACAGTCTCTACATGGCCTGAAAGTGGACATGTTGAATCGATTCAATTGTACGTGTACCGGTATGGATTCCAGTGAACTAACATGATGAGATAAGTCTGTACATGGCCTGGAATTGGACATGTTGAATCGATTCAATTATACGTATACCGGTTTGGATTCCATACAGTGAAATAACTCGATGAGAACAGTCTCTACCTGGCCTGAGAGTGGATATGTTGTATCTATTCAATTATACGTAAGCCGATGAGGATTCCATACAGTGAACTAACATGATGAGAACAGTCTCTACCTGGCCATGGAGTGGACATGTTGAATCGATTCATTTATACGTATACCGTTGAGGATTCTACACAGTGAACTAACATGATGAGGACATTCTCTACCTGGACTGGGAGTGGACATGTTGAATCGATTCAATTATAAGTATACCGTTGTGGATTCTATACAGTGAACTAACATGATGAGGACAGTCTATTCCTGGCTTGGGAGTGGACATGTTGAATCGATTCAATTATACGTATACCGTTGTGGATTCTATACAGTGGACTAGCATGATGAGGACAATCTCTACCTGGCCTGAAAGTGGACATGTTGAATCGATTAAATTATACGTATACCAGTGTGGATTCCATACAGTGAACTAACATGATGAGATTTGTCTCTACATGGCATGGGAGTGGACATGTTGAATCGATTCAATTATACGTATTACAGTGTGGATTCCATACAGTGAATTAACATGATGAGGACAGTCTCTACCTGGCCTTGAAGTGGGCATGTTGAATCGATCGATTAAAGTATACCTATTACGGTGTTGATTCTATACAGTAAACTAAACATTATGAGATTAATCTCTACCTGGCATGGAAGTGGACATGTTGAATCGATTCAATTATACATATAAAGGTGTGTATTCCGTACAGTGAACTAACATGGTGAGACTAGTCTCTACCTGGCCTGGAAGTGGACATGTTGAATCGATTCAATTATACGTATTAACGGTGTGGATTCCATACAGTGAACTAATATGATGAGATTAGTCTCTACCTGGCATGGGAGTTGACATGTTGAATCGATTCAATTATACGTATACCGTTGTGGACTCCGTACAGTGTGTAATGTAATATAAACGCTTCAATTCTTTACCTACAGCAAACTCCAAATTCGACAAATAGGATCATGTTATTTTTCTGTGATTTACGTTTAACTATTACGTAGAAGATAAATTATGTAAGGGCGTCATTATCTACACGATATGAAGATTTATTAAACCATTGCGTAATGCATCTATTTTATCGGATTGCAGTATTAGAAGGGTTGATACACTCAGCAAGATCGTGACAGCAGTCTGTAAATTCGAGCAATAGTACCATGTCGTTGTTTTTTGTGATTCACGTTTAATATAGTTAAATATTCAAACAGTTTACACTTTCAACAAGATCGCCATTATATCTATGTGTTATAGGGGTTTAAATGTGCGTGTAACAATGTAATAAAAACAATCTTAAAAAAGAAGTCAAATATCATAAAAATATTATATTTTCAAATCGAGAAACTATAGAAAAAGCCACTAACACATATGTTAATGGCATAAAATGCAGTAAGCTAGAAATACCTTTAATAAAAAATAAGCCAAAAGGCATAATTGTCCTTGTATATTATAAAATTGATTTTGCGTAAACTTTATCGTAACCCATTAAATTTCCCTCAACTTCTTGGAGTAAATTGACTACAGATTAATTGTAGGAGTCCTAAGGTAAATGACAAATATTTGATAACAGAACGAGAACAATATAGATTAAATAAGATGTGTGGTATACGTTAATGAGACAGTACCCCAATGACACAAAAAAGTCACCCAACGTAAATATAACAACAATATTAGACATGTATCGACAATATGTGCCAATCTCGAGCTCTATAAATAGTCCAAAGCCTTAAACAATTGCAGTACATGTACATACATTCATAGCGATAACAAAAAATCTGTTATTAACAACGAATTTCTTAAATGACATAAGTTACCAGCAATTTATATTGTATGTTATTACTGAAGGCTGTGGATGTTTTGGTAGCATTTTAAATGAAACAAGAAACCAGAATTTGTTGGAATTGTAATTAGGGAAAGAAACAGGTCTTTCATAGCGTTGTTTCATGTTTTCGTCTATACAAAAAAAGTTGCTTTCTTTAAAAATAGAAAAGCAATACGTGAACCTGAGACCGCTGAATGGTCAACCAAAAATTGTTGCTAAATATTTTTTGTGGGTTTTGATTTGAAATAATTGATTGTGAATAGAATAAGGTAATGATGATGTTAAACCACCTTTATTGAAAACATGTTATTGTGTGTAGATTCTTGCACAAGTGAATTGAAGGCAATGTTGGACTTAAGTTGTGTATAGAAAAGTGTATATATACAGCTACAATTTGAATTTACCTTTTAAGGCTTGATTATTGTATTCATTACTTGGGAGTGTACATCATTTTCTAGTCCTATTGCAGATCAAAGTTTCTGCAAACCTGATGTCTAATGCAAATTGCACAAACCAATGGCCATATAAATTTAGGCACTCAGTTTAATTTCTAATCTGGATGCATTTATTTTATCTATCATATCTTCATATTTTGTTTCCTGGATGTCTTCAACTATTCTTATACTCGTTATTGAATCTATCTATACTGATGGTGTATAGTTAAATATAAAATCCAATATCCATGTGAAGTGAAACCCTGTGGAATGCAACTTATAAGAAGGTTTTGTTTATATTTCTTGAGAGTAACACACAAGCTTCATTGGCACCTCTTATATCTTCTAACAATTATTTTGGTCTCATAAAACATCTCAAATTTCAAATGTTTCCTGAAGTACATGAAAATTTGGTTTTGAAGAATATCTTATTTTCAGAAGTTTTATGAATACCTATACATAGTCTCAGTAGAACCATTTTATATAAAAAGATTTTTAGATATATAAAGATACCAGTATTAGAATGTTTTACGCCAGACGCGAGTTAATTCTACAAAGGACTCATCAGTGATGCTCGAATAAAACAAGTTAAAAAGGCCAAATAAACTACGAAGAGTAATGGCATTGACAACCCAAAATTTCGAAACAAAGGTTTTGCCGAATACATCTTTTCCTGGGGTAGAAAATCCTTATCATTTCGAAAATGTCAAAGTTTATAATAGAACACTCCCTCAAAATAGAAAAAGAAAAGAGAAACAGCTAGAGGTCCGAATACCTTAAGTAATGATGACATTGCTTGAATGTCACATGCAAAGCTCGTACTGCCGTGTACTGAATTTAGATAAGAAATGCGAAAATTCACATTCGCGAGTGAAATTAATATTTATGCATGCAGGTAGATATCTTGCGCAAGAAATCGTAATGTTTGATAATAGAATTCGGATGTCAAACTACCTACAAGTGCTTTAACTCCGGATGCATTTGTGTGAACCCAAACCGATAGTGTGTGTCGTGTAAATAAACTCATCATAGATACCAGGACTAAATTGTATATATACGCCAGACGCGCGTTTCGTTTACAAAAGACTCTCGACGCTCGAATCCACAAAAGTAAAAAAAGCCAAATAAAGTACGAAGTTGAAGAGCATTGAGATCCAAAATTTCTAAAAGTGTTGCCAAATACAGCTAAGTTAATCTATGCCTGAGGGAGAAAAGATTTAGTATTTCAAAAAATTCAAAGTTTTGTAAACAGTTAATTTATAAATATAACAATATCAATGATAATTCATGTCAGCACAAAAAGTGCTGACTACTGGGCTTGTGATACCCTCGGGGAAATAAATCTCCACCAGCAGTGGCATCGACCCAGTGGTTGTAAATAAACTCATCATAGAAACCAGGACTAAATTTTGTATATACGCCAGACGCGTGTACAAAAGACTCATCAGTGACGCTCGAATAAAAAAAAAGTAAAACAAGCCAAATAAAGTACGAAGTTGAAGATCATTGAGATCCAAAATTCCTAAAAGTGTTGCCAAAATACAGCTAAGGTAATCTATGCCTGAGGTAAACAGGGTGATCTATAATGAAAATGAACCGAGAAATGTGTAAGATAGCTGTTCAAAACAAAGAATACACTATTCAAAATCGTACCATATTGCACAGATTTAGATACTATAAGATTGAACTATTTAAAACAAAATAACAAAAACAATTGAAATTCATTCAACATTCATTCCTGTTAATGAATCTTTTCCAAAAATTTAGACTATAATATCAATAAACTTAAACGTCGAGTATTTAACTGATGGAAAATTTATTTATCAAATCAATCTCTTCTTAGATTCTAACTTTCAACTATATGGATATATTGCTATACAAAAAATAAGCAGATACTTATTAAACCATACTAAAACAGTATAAAATATTCAACGTGAAATGTTTTTATGATTATTGTAAAATAATGATTACGTTTTTGTAAGATGCAAGGATTTAAAATCCTTGTGACTTGAAACCATGCAAGTATTTTTCATTCACTACCGTTTAAAATTTAGACACTAACTCATGTGTAAGCATCCCTGCTCATTGGTGCTCATATATTGCATATAATTTTCAAAAATGTATTCACTGTTCAAACCTGTGGGACATAATACACGTATAACATTTTTAATTATATCCTATTTCTATTATGGATACATTTAGTCTCAGTTTCAACTTAATAATTTTAATGAATATTCTCTTGGTCTGGTAATATATAATAACAAAATTTTGACAGAAAAATCCTACTGTTTAATTATCTTTCTGCTTTCCGACCAATGTGTTTCCGACCGTATTTATAACAGAAATATCTTTTTGTTAATTTTCTTCGTGCTTTCCGCCATTTTCAAAGACTATGATTGAAATACAAAATAACACGTGGTAAACGTTCAGAAAAAAATCAGTTTATTCTGGGACATTTTATAATAATTAACTATTCCCAGGTCTATTGTTACGATGCACAATAGCACGTTGTTTTTTTAAATACTACATACACAACGCGTTCAGGGACCGTCTCAAAACATGAATTATATAATTGCGTTAGCATCATACTTGATATCTAATAAATACTAGCATTATCAAAAACACATATGTTTTGTCAAAAGGCAAATAGGTTCCAATATATAAATGATTTTTTGACTGCAACGTAGGTCAAGTTGAGTCCCTCATCTTATCGAATAAATTCACCAAAACTTTGATGGAGGCAGACATCCGGTTTTATAATTAATATGCAATCGTCATGACAAAAACATATCTATAGAAATAAGATAATATTTATAAACTGTAATAATGCAACAGAAGCTACAAAAACTTTTCGCTGAATTAGTGTACAAAATAATTAAGGGGTCAGCTGAAGCCCACCTCCCTGTGCCGGATTTACTCGCTATGTTAAAGACCCATTAGTGGCCTTGTTTTCTATTTGACACATTCCCTGTTTCCATTCTCCATTTTACGTTTTTTTTAAATCAAACTAGAAATACCCAAAATTTCTTAAATTTTCATTTAGGGGCATTATGTTTTTCGGTCTGTGCATCCGTCCATTCGTCCGTCTGTCCCGATTCAGGTTGAAATTTTTGGTTAAACTTTTTGATCAAGGTAGGTTTTGATGAAGTTGAAGTCCAATCAACTTGAAACTTAGTACATGTTCCCTATGATATGATCTTTCTAATTGTAATGCAAAATTAGAGTTTTGACCCCAATTTCACTATCCACTAAACAAGTGCGGGTGGGGCATCATTGTACTACGGACATATTCTTGCTTTGTTATTAGTTCGTAAAACCAAATATTTCACACAACTAATAAATTACTATTGATATCGATAACAAGATGAATACATATGTTTATAAACATAAGACAATATAGTCTGTCTTCTACAAAGATCATATGTTAAAAGTTTTAACCATGAATAACCGAGTCTTTTATTTCTATTTTTCTCTAAAAATTACATTTTACCCAAGGAAAACAATTTTTTTAAAGACTAATAACTATAGGACTTCTTAAGATAAACATCATATAGTCTTTTCTTTTTTTCTATTTAGATCCCAATTCGAAAGTTTTAACAATCAGTAACTGAGATTTGTTCATTTCCAGTTTTCCGAGTTTTTCTCTCTTAAATCATTGATGTGCTTGTATGACTATTGCACCTGATCGATCATAACACTATTGATATGTTGAATTGTTCATTGTTGAACAAATTCCCGCAGGACTTGTAACTATTTAAACTTACCATTGATTCGGAGAAATGTTTTAAACAACATTACACAGATACAACTTAACGATATCATTTTTGTTGGAATACTCTCCTTCGGCATAAAATCTGAAAATTAAAATATGATTGTTTCATTAATGAGAACAAATGTAATTGCCCTGAAAAGAAAATAGCATTAACACTTCTCCATATCTTATATTGCCCTAGAATTTGCATTTAACTCAAACACATATTTGTCAAAATGTTTAGTCTCAAATACATTTACGGTAAATAATGTTCAAGTTTTTGTTAAGCTAAATGTTAGACTCAGATCGACCTCCGGTCTCTAATCGACGTCAAATTTAAAGCCAGGTTCATTCTCAAATCATTATCCAATACGTTTACCCTCTAATCGACGTCCAATGTGACGTCATATATTTTCAAAACGACGTCTGATTGATTGGAGTCCCCTCTCACCGATGTCATATACATTATATCATTTAATTATTTGTTGTCCGTTTGGTCTTTTTTTCATATCTTTATCATTCAGTCTTTGTGTAAAGATGCTTAAAAAAACTATTGTTTTACATATATCTTTATATACTTTACAATTCATAAAGACTTAGTTCACGTATAAAAGAAAAGAAGGAACAAAAAATTAGTCAACATCCAGTTCAAAATCAACTAAATAAACATACAGGGATAAGCATAAGTAAATGATAATAAGACAAACACAGACATCTTATTGCATATGCATGCATATTAATATATTGGGGAATTTGTTTTTAATAAAGTTCATATAAATAAATGACATGTGGATATACGACAATAAGACAGCAGTACAAATCTTAAGATAAGCGAAAGATATCTAGGGGCAATTTACAGTCTCAAACAACAGACAGAATAAAGAAGTACAGTCAATTGTTGAAAAGTATTATTATTTGATCTTTTTTAACAACTTTTTGAGTTTAAGGTTCAACCAACCATTTGTATTCAGAAAATGCCTTAATCAAATAAGGAATATGACAGTTGTTTTTTTTTTTGTAAAAAGGACGTCGATTAGAGAAGTCAATTATAAAGTGGGTCATATGTTTTGATTCTTATTCATTATGACGTCAGATTTGGACGTCGATTTGAGGAACGGACGTGAATTAGTTACCAGATGTCGATCTGGGTCTTACATAGTTTTTCCCATACATTTCATTTAAAAAAAAAAAAACAGATGAAATATGTTTTCTCACCATACATCTTACATTTTTCAGATGCATTTATTTCAACAACAAAAATACAGATTTGTAAATTTCCAAATTTTGTGTATTATGTATCTTTTTAAATAGCCGTCATTTATGAAAATTTTAATTTATAAATATTGCAGCGACCAAACATCGTTAAGTCCATGTCATAGTCAAAAACATTTAACTCATTTAACATATGCATGAAGGTAAACAGTCTTCCTTGTTTTAACAAAACACAAACGTTTGAATTTCGCCTACCAATATTTCTTACACATAATTGCAGCTGTAAAGTCGATCAATGGAAACTCACTAAGATAACAGTTGTTACTTCCTTATAAATATTGACGATAGATGCTTAGGTTTAGATCAGTTACATTATTAATTATTCACGTCCGAATGTCCTATAGACAGTCGGAAAGTAGGTCAAGTTGAGTCCCTCATCTAATCGAATAAATTTACCAAAACTTTGATGGAGGCAGGTATCGGTTTTTATAATTAATATGCAATCGTCATGACAAAAACTTGATGTTCCAAGAATCTTTAAATGATGGCCCAATAAAATAAGGTAACATATCTTTTAAGCTAAGTACGTTATTATCGTTATGGATATATTCAGTCAAAAAAGCTTTGAGTGCATAAAAGAAAAGGTCTTTTCAATATACATAGGCATGGTAATCTTAACAATTTGCAAATGTTGTTACCTCCCTTGTAGTATAAAAATTGGTTGCCAAACAAAAAGATAATAAATCATTTTCAGTGCAGGCATAATGATGTGGTGACAAATAAAACTTATTTCCAACATTTTGTTTTTTTATGTTGGTGAAAAGTTTAAACAATTATTTTGAAATTGAATTGAATTGAGCTATGTACAGTAACAGTAGACACTTAAGATATTTTGCAACCCTGTCTTATACCATCATAAATGCTTTTTGTATATTTGATTATACTATGAACTCGTTGTTTACCTACTGTTTTATGCTCAAATAAGACTTAAATGTGAAAATTCATACAGGATCATACAGTTTAGGATTTTATAATGTACTAAAGCTAAGACTACAAAACTGTTTATCAGTTATCAACTTTTGAGTTTTTTGCAACGAAAATCGAAATACATGATAAATGCTTATGCAACTGTTTACAAATCAGCATTAATCAGAGGAATTTTAACATTTTTAAAACAATAAATGTATTTATTTAAAAAGAAATAAAGATTTAATTACATTTTAAAAAAATAATCGAAATTTGTTTAATTTACAAGTTTTACCGTTAACAAAATCGATCACAATTGTTTGATCGTGACAAAGCAAATTAAGATTAAAGTGGTGCAGCCTGAGTATCTCCTCATTGTACATTTGCTTATAGATCTTGATGGCATCTCTTTCAAACAGAAAATTTAGTGAAGAATGCACAGATCCGTGAACACTGAAAAATAGGATTTGTTTTTTTTTTTTTTTTTTTTTTTGGGGGGGGGGAATATCTCAAGACATATAAAATGTACAAGAAGATAAATAAGAATATTATCAAAACTGTATACTAAACAAATATTACAAATAATAACAATTAAAAAATATGATACTAAGGATGATATAAAGATTGTACGATTTTAAATAAATATCTAGCAATGACGGAGCTATTTGGCAAAATATTTATAATATAGACTTTTATCATTAAGTCTAATTTTATCCGGAATATTTAGTAAACGTATTGTCATGTTATGAAGTCAAGTAGTGAATTGGATAGACGGTTTTATCCACTTGCAATAGCTTTCTGTGTGAACCCGTCCTTGTTTTCTCACTTGGTTCTTAATATCGAACTTTTACCGTGAGGAGTTGGACTGATGGAAATCGTGTTTCCTTCCTGAGAACATAATATTGTCTGTAGTTTTATTTGGGTGCATGTTTGGTGATTGGTATCCCCTAACTTTCTAATAAAGGAAATGGAGAGATAATATAATGGGTATATCTGTCCAAAATTTTTTTTTTACTCATTTAGTTGTACCTCCAGCAATAGCGGAGTTACATAGTAATCACTATGCCTGTTTGTCGTTACCTATTATCTGCAACTTTCCTAAATTTGAAAAAAAATATTTCTATGTAACGGCATTGTGGGGTTCCTTATTTGATTATTTGTATTTACAAAACAATATTGCCATTTTTTCACTTTTCGGTTTATGAGTGTGCTTTGGTACCTTCCGGCTCTACTTTTACATAAATTACTGTTCCATGTTGTGGGCAACTGTTATAATTTTAGGGCAAAAATACAGCAAAGTGAAAACAATTCGTTCATAACTGATGAAATTCAAAATTGTTTTTTTTTTGCAGTAATAAACTAGCTAGATCACGAAAAATTTCTGTACATGAAACAAACTTTTGATCGCGTAATAATGCCTTTTATTTTTTAAAGATGTCACCACTTGTATTTGTTTTGCTGAATTTAAAAAGCTGTGGATTGACAGTCTTTTTTGCTTTTTTCGTGAAGATCAAACAAAAGCTACATGTTGTTGTAGAAAAAACTACGTGTATCTATAAAATACAGAACAAAGGTAGCAAAAAATAAAAGGCTGGTAACAACCGTTGCTGTACAGTTTTTATGAAAGAGTAGTCAGGTCAAGTCCGAGTCGATAACTGGTTGTTACTTTTGTTTTGTATCTGACTTGTACGGCGTTTTTACATAGAAAAATATACATTTTGCATTTAAGACGATTTGAAATTGGATTGAGGATTGGGTTTGGGGGTTGTGGGGAAGGGGGGACAATTGCCCCATCCTCCGGCTTATACCCCCCAAAAAACAAAGTAAACAACAAAAACATGAATAACAGATTCAAGACATTTAAAAATTCAACGACGTATGAAAATGAAATAAAAAAGAGTAATTAGACAAACATAAATACAACATGTATAAATAAGAAATCAATAAAATAAAGAACAAAATATATGAATAAAAAAATATGTTCTTATAATATTGTTAATGGGGAATAATATTTAATGAAAAATAATCGATTTTGTCTCGTTTTTAATTTTTTTATTCACTTATTTTGGAAATCATTTTTTTGAATTTCATGCTAATTAAAGCAATGTGATATTCGAGTAGACCCTAGTATTGATCACGTGACACAATGTTTTTTCTTCTAATGTTCCGTCCCTTTATCTAAATGGGTGGTAGTTTATTTGACGTTGAGACTGATTTTGCACTGACAAAATTCGACTTAACAAATTTCTTGAACATTAAGAGAAAACGGGAAATTCTCCTTATAATTCGATTTAGACGATTCGAAAGATTTCAGCTTAACTGCTAAGCAAACCCCCGAGAGGTTTGGACATGGAAATATTTTATTACCATTATTGGCGAATATTTTCCGAAATTTTAACAAATGCATATTTACCAACCTACCTTAATAACTTGGATCTGTCGACGAACAAGGCGTTCGGTATTAACACAGTTTAAATATAAGATAAACACGTCGTCAGGCTTTCTAATATAAAAAGATATAATCTATTTTTCAATTATTCGGTGTCAGACTATTGGGGCGTCGGACCATTGGTTAAAAAATAAATCATTTTACCGTTTAAAATGCAAATACTAAGCAACTGTTGTCAACACTATTAATAATGAACTAACGACTGATATCTTAATGAGTTTTCATAGATCGAATTTCAGATGCAATCACGTTTAAAAAAAAATCTTTAAATGATGGCACAAAAAAATCAAGGTTGAATATCTTTTAAGCTAAGTACGTTATTATCGTTATGCAGGGTTTCCCCTGGGTCAGTTATTTTTTTCGCCACCTCTTTCGCCAAAAAAATATATTTTTCGCCACTTGATTATTTTTTCTCCAAGTAACATAGATATATTTTTCGTTTAAAATTTACCTTTTTTTCTACCCCCCCCCCCTACTTCCCTTAAATAAGATAATTCGCGCCATTGTGTCTATGATACTTCTCTCAAACTTATTTTAGAGTCTAAATTTTAATGAATAAACACTAAACATTTACTTTAAAACAACAGATTTTTTTTAACTTAAAAGGCAAAAATATTCATTGTATTTTAAACAACTTTTCTAAATGAGGGGGCCACTATACTTTTGATAATAAAGAAGATATAAGTCCTGGAATATAACAAAATTCATGGACATGTTTTGTTCATATAATACCAGTATATTTCGTTGGGAAAGTTTCTTCAAAAGAAAAATACTGATGTGCCCTTTTGTACTAGTTAAGAAGTGGTTTTTACAACAAAACAAAAGCTTTTATCACATGAAATTCATCTCATGTGTAGTCATTACATTGAAGGGTTACTCTCATTCGAGGGATTGTTCCCAACCTTTTGGACAGTTTTCTTTCCTTGACCATCGTAAATGAAAAAGTTGAGACGTAATTGTATGCTTGAAACACGTGTGTCACTCAAACGACTTTACAGTAGACTCCCTAAGCAATTACCTACATTAAAGTCAAACGATAATTAAAGTTTTAAATCGGAGATTTTTCTTGCTTTTGAACATTTTTCGTCACAACAACAGCTTTCTTTTCTAAACTATCTTGAAAAGGAGAGGAGACGTCAAAAGTTAGCTTCTAACACGTGCGTCGCAAAGTGGTAAATAAATTATGCATGTGACATTTAGCGGAAGCCATTTAACCATATCATTTTTTCAAACAATACAATTGACACTTTTATTAATTAGTCCTTTGTTGTCGATAGCTATAAAATGCAATCAGCTGATTATTGATTTCCTGTCCAAATCTTAATGAGGTCAAGGTAAATTCCGAGTATTGTCTGATCGGGTAAAGTCCGAGAAACTTGAAAAAAAGTAAATACACAAGATGGAGGAAATAAATCGTTATAAATATTCCTTTCGCCAAATTCTTTCGCAAATGGCGATTTTTTTATCGCCACAATTATTATTTTTTCGCAAATTGCAAAAATGTCGACCGCCAGCGGAAACCCTGTCGTTATGGATATATTCAGTCAATAAAGCTTTTAGTGCATAAAAGAAAAGGTCTTTTCAATATACATAGGCATGGTAATCTTAACGATTTGCAAATGTTGTTACCGCCCTTGTAGT
Organism: Mytilus galloprovincialis; assembly: GCF_965363235.1. NCBI lineage: Eukaryota > Metazoa > Mollusca > Bivalvia > Mytilida > Mytilidae > Mytilus > Mytilus galloprovincialis. Next base: position 49,000,492 of record NC_134845.1, read on the forward strand.
ATAAAAATTGCACAGATCAGTGAACACTGAAAAATAGGATTTTTTTGGGGGGTTCGGTTCTAAACACAGTTTAAATATAAAATAAGCACGTCGTCAGGCTTTCTAATATAAAAAGATATTATCTATTTTTCAATTATTCGGTGTCGAATATTAGGGCGTCGGACCATTGGTGCATTACAAAAATAAATCATTTAACCGTTTAAAATGCAAATACTAAGCAACTGTCGTGAAATCACGTTTAAAAGCGATTGGTAGGTGAAAGTCAAACGTTTGGTTTTTGATAAAACAGGAAAGACTGTATACTTGTATTTCTTAGTGAGTTAAATGTTTTTGTCAGGTCCGTCCATTATTCTAAACTAAAATTTCCATAAATGAAGACCATTTTAAAAGTCAATACAAAGTACACAAAAATTAAAAGATCTAAATTTTTAGCTGTTGAAATAAACACATCTGAAACATTACTGATTTATCATGTTTATGGCGGGAAAATAAAGTTTCGTCTTAATTTTTAAAAATACCAGTAGCATGTATGTAAAAAAAATATATATTTAGCATTACATTAACTTGAACATCATTACCGTAACTGCATTTGAGACTTGATTTCTAAAAACATATATGAGTTAAAAGCATAGCCTTCAGGCAAAAGTCAGAGCAATATAAATATGAAAAAGTCTTGATGCCTTTTTTTTTTCTTTACAGCGCAATTACATATTTATTTTTATTAATGAAACAAACATATTTTGATTTTTTAGATTGTATGCCGAAGAGAGAATACTAACAAAAATGATATCGTTAAGTTGTATTTGTATGGTGCTATTTAAAATACTTTTCCGAATCAATGGTATGTTTGAATAGCTATAAAACCTATGGAGCTTTGTTCAACCAAGTATCATGCAATAAGAAAAAGTGCAGTAGTGATAAAAACAATTAGAAGATAGACAACTTTACTACAAGTTCACCAGAATCACAGATTTTACTAAAGTTTGTCTTAACATTCTAAAAAGTTCAATCATCCAAAATTTGTCTTACTCAACACTAAGTCTGTCTTAATTTGTGTAGCACACAACACTCTGAATATTGTCCACATATGCCTCATTAGGTTCTTATTTATCGTATTACTTTCTGAATTTGTCTCATTACATTCTTACCAATCTTAACACTGTCTGAATTTGTCTCATTACATTCTTATCGATCTTAACACTATCTGAATTTCTCTCATTACATTCTTATCAATCTTAACACTGTCTGAATTTGTCTCATTTCAGTCTTATTTGAAATATGTCTAAACACTTTCTTCACTTTCTGTCTGGATATATATACATACTACAACGAAATTTATTTTACATGCACACGTATAAAAATTGATTCCTCAAAACGAATGTTTAAATATAAAACTATTTTGTTTTTCTTTATTGATATCTTTTAGTAGTCGTATAAACATATCTAATGATTGGTTATTATTTGTTTTCAGTTTATTGAACCATAAAATTATTTTTTGAACCGTCACACTGAATAATCTGCGAAGCGGACTATGTAAAATGTGAAGTCAAAAAATAATTTTATAGTTCAATAAATTCAAAATAAGTCATTGCCATTCATCATAAATAAATTTCTAACAACAATAAGGCTCAAGGAACTTTTTATAATGCCCCATTTATGTCTTTATGTTTTCTCGTCCGTTCGTCCGTCCGTCCATTCTTTCATCCGTCCGTTCGTTCGTCCGTCTGTCCCGCTTCAGGTTAAAGTTTTTGGTCGAGGTAGTTTTTGAAGAAGTTGAAGTCCAATCAACTTGACACTTAGTAAACATGTTTCCTATGATATGACATTTCTAATTGTATTACAAAATTAGAGATTTAATCCCATTTCCACGGTACACTGAACATAAAAAATGATTGTCCGTGAACTTGGGACACATTCTTGTTTTATTTATTTCAAAATATGACAAAAAACAATTAAAAAAAAAGTAATATACGCAATTGAAACACTGATTAAGAGCAAAGGAATAGCAATTGTAATATATGTTTTCAATCTAAAAGTGACAATGAGGTCTTCAACATAAAAGAAATATCTTCCTCGCTGCCAGTTTAAAATAGTACACATTTTGGTTACAGATATGATAATAATAATATCGATTGTTCGTGATTTTTCTGCAGTATTTTGATCTTTTATTTATTGCTTAAGTGCTGATAGTTTTTACCATTTTTGTGTTTTTGAAGATGTATACAATACTTCATTACATGTTCTATTATTTCAAATATATATTACACTGAATGTATCTTAGGATGTTATACTATTGTTTCCGAAAAAGGGAGAAGGTTTGGTACCATTAAAACGTTTAATCCCGTTGCAAATGTTTGCACCTGTCCTAAGTCAGAAAATTGATGTACAGTAGTTGTCGTTTGTTTATGTAATTTATACGTGTTTCTCGTTTCTCATTTTTTATATAGATTAGACCGTTGGTTTTCCCGTTTGAATGGCTTTACACTAGTAATTTTGGGGCCCTAACTTATTGTTTAGTGTGAGCCAAGGCTCCGTGTTGAAGGCCGTGCATTGACCTGTACTGGTTTACTTTTATAAATTGTTATTTAGATGGAGAGTTGTCTCATTGGCACACACATCACATCTCCTTAAGTTGAACCCAGGTGCACAAAAGATTAAGGAGGTCTTGTTTCGCTAATGATTATGTACACTTTAAATAACAAATCAATTAGTCATTGGTTAATATTTTTGTAATTAGCTGAATAACCTTCCAAATTCGTGTAAGTGTTTATTCTAATGTCAATTCCTAGGAAACTGTTTTAAGTTTGCCACCCTAGATTCATAGCTCCACCCTTTACTTGGTGATGTTTGTAATTTATTACGAAATTAAAAACTACAATTTGACTTCCTAGTGGATAGTTAAATGCCAAAAATGCCACAAAATATCATATATAGATATAAGAAGATGTGTTATGAGTGCTAATGAGACAACTCTCCAAGTAACAATGTAAAAAGTTAACTATAATAGGTCAAAGTACGACCTTTAACACGAAGTTTTTGCCCACACCGAACAGCAAGCTATTAAGGGCTCCACAAATTACAAGTGTTAAACCATTCAAACGGAAAAAACACCGGTCTAATCTTTATAAAAAACTAAAAATGAGAAACACGTATGAACTACAGAAACAGACGATAACCTATGAATATCCGATTCCTGACTTCAGGACAGGTACAAACAATTCCAGCGGTATAAAACGTTTTAATGGTGATAAACCTTCTCTTTTTTCTGAAACAATAGTGTATCATCACAACATAGAAAGATCACTATAAAATATCAATTGGAATGACTTAACACAATCAAAAACGTAGTAACACAAATTAACACAGAACGAATAAAAAAATTTCATCTGTGATGAAATGTAAATACAAAGTTAAAAAATATAAGGGATGATTAAAGTAAAAGTATAGAACCGCTACGAAATGTTAAACAATTTTAGAAATACATCAACTATGAAAAACATTACGTCATATTGTACACATGTAAATGAAAATAATTTTGTTCTTAGGTATACTTCTCTTGTCTATATAATTTTCGGTTTGGGAATGTCTAGCGTTTAATTATTGATTTTTCACAGGGTTATGCAACATGAATAGAGATATCTACCATCCTTATCTCAAACCTCTTAAGAGGCATCAGATTTATCATTATCATTCTAATCGGACTTGGCTGCGTATAAACACACCATCACAACCTTCATATCAATAAATGCATTACAGGTGTGAAGACACATCTAAATGTTTTGCGCACACGTTAGATTATTTACCGAATTTGTTATAACATAAGCAGCACGACGGGTGCCACATGTGGAGTAGGATCTGCTTACCCTTCCGGAGCACCTGAGATCACCCCGAGTTTTTGTGGGGTTCATGTTGCTTATTCTTTAGTTTTCTATGTTGTGTCATGTGTTCTATCATTTGTGTGTTTGTCTTCTTTCATTTTTTTCCCAGGCGTTGTCAGTTTATTTTCGAATTATGAGTTTGACTATCCCTTTGGTATGTTTCGTCTCTTCTGTAGTAACGACTGTTCTAAAGCATTATTATTTAGGAAGATCTTTTAATTGCTACGACTATTTGAAATTTTGACGTCTATAAAGCGTTTAATTTTCCACGACTCGGGGTTTGAAACACCTTGGCTTAAAATGATTAACTGTCTTTTCTAGTTTTTAACCTACTTAGTCCTTATTTAAGCACTATTCTTGAATGAAAAAAAGTAAAACTACAAAAATTCTGAACTCCAATGAAAATTCAAAACGGAAAGTCTCCAATCAAATGGCAATATCAATACCTCAACACATCAAACGAACGGACACTAACGGTCATATTCTTGACCTGAGACAGTCATACTCCCGTGTAGAAAGATGGTGGAATTGACCTAGGTTTATAACTAGCTTATCCTCTCACTTGTATGCCAGTCGCATTAAATTCCATTATATTGACGGTGGATTACTAGTATTCAATGTGAAGAGTCAAAAATTAATGTTACGATTCAATAAATTCAAAATAAATAATAGTCTTTCATTAAATGCATTGTTAAAAACCACTCTACATCAAACAAAACTGTTTTGAAATTGACATCTTCAAAATGGTTGTTTTGTTGATACACAATTGATTTATTTTAATGAAGTCTTTCCCAAAGGACAATCAGCATTTCTATGGGAACCAACAGTACTCATTAATTGTCAAGTAGTCAACAAGTTCGTGCAAAAAGGTCTTTTAACACAATAGTAATTTCTGGACATAAACCTGGTAATGATATGAAATTTAGGTTGTTTAAAAAAAAAAACAATAATACATGCATAACGCAATTTTGGTGTAAAAATTACCCACCTTCAAGAGATATATTAATCTTCAGCTATAAACAAACTAATTTCATTGCATAATAACGTTCTTATTCGTTCAAAATGCAGGCGTGTTTAAAATGCGAAACCATGCAGCTAGCTATAATGTTCTACCTGATACACAAAGTCAAAGAAAACAATTTACGAGAAATTGAATTTTTATTACCACACATTACGGGGAATATGTTTTTAAACGAGTAAGTGTCGTGGCAATCTCACATTTTCAGCTGAAAGTGTCAAGTGTGCGTATGGTAAAAAGGCAGTTAAGTGTCAAGTGTGCATATGGTAAAAGGGCAGTTAAGTGTCAAGTGTGCGTATGGTAAAAAGGCAGTTAAGTGTCAAGTGTGCGTATGGTAAAAGGGCAATTAAGTGTCAAGTGTGCGTATGGTAAAAAGGCAGTTAAGTGTCAAGTGTGTGTATGGTAAAAAGGCAGTTGAGTGTCAAATGTGTGTATGGCAAAAAAGGCAATTAAGTGTCAAGTGTCAATAAACACAATTGCCACATATTTTATTATCTGAATTGACATTACGAGGTTTTTTCAGTGTTGAAGATCATATAATTGCTTATTACTTCTTACATCAGCTTCATTTGGACTTCGGTAGATATCCTACCAAATAACTTATTTTCTTCAGATAGAAAGCCTAATGATCTTTCCAGAATTTAAGAATAGATTAAACACATTTAAATTTCTAATTAGAAAATACAATGAAATACAAGAATATAATTGTTGAGATCCACACAGGTATATAATATAATTACATAACAAAAAAGGAAAGGATCTGTATAAGTTTTGATAATGGCAATCTAAAAACTGTACAATAAATTCGAGGAAACCGAAAGACAAAACTCTCAGACTGACGTCTATACTTATATATCAAGCTTAGGATAATCTTAGAGACCTATCGTTTTGTATTTCTATGTCATTAGGTCTCTTGTGAAGATTTGGCTCAACTGCTCTCATACAACATCTTTTTTTACAATTAGTCCTAATAAGCTGAAAGTAAATTGATCTGATATTTTACAAAATAATTTGAAAAAATAACTGATATCACGAAACACTAATGTGTTTTCTTTCTTGGAAGAATGAACACTTTTTGATGCTCTTTATGCTATTATTGTAGACATTTATTAAAATGATTAAAATTATTCTATATCAAGTACCTAATAAAAATTTAAACATCAAGGACATTACGATTCATGTAGTCTCTGTAAATTATTGTCAATGAAAAACAAACTTCTGTTTGATTTAAAAAGTTGTACTACTTTGTGATATGTATCAGATGTCTATTGTTCTGCATAAATATATTATGATTATTTTTCTTTTTTTTCGCATTTATCATAAACTTAATAAAGTAAGGTCATTTGAATTTGAAACCTATGATGCACAATTTATATATATTTTAAGTTTGATGTTCTCAAAATATTGGCAAACAATGATAACTTTTTCTGATATATTTGTCATGTGTTTAATTATTCGACGAAAATTAGCTTGACTGGATGATGCATGATAAATATGTATTGAAAATTAAATTTCGTGAAGATAATTAAGGCACATTGTAATGGGTGGATTTTTTATATTATAGTCAAAGCTGTAACAAATTATGAATATTTAAAATATAATGAGTTGAAAATATGTTTGTTTATTAGTTTGTACTTAACTTTAGGACATTACGATTGTTCGTGGCTTTTTTACTTAATGTATAGAAACTCCTACGATCAATGGTAAGGGATTCTCTCATTCGTAGTTCACTTCACCTTGATCTGACGTTTTATGATAAACAGCACCTTGATTATAATGTTGGATTCATTTTTTTTTTTGCTTATATTTTATATTTTGTATTCTAAGCATTCGAAATAAAAATAAATACGTAAGGCTCACGTTTGATGTTTTAAAAGCGTATTATGTAGCTTTGGTATACATCATAAACAACGATGTTTTGTGGTAAAATCTATATACGTACTGAAATATTTTCTGATTAATTGATCGTTCTCGTTAGCTGTTTCTTACAATCATTTAGAAATTTACTTTATATAATTCTGTATACCGTCCATTTTTTCAGTGATCAACAAAATGGGAAATGATTTGGTATTAAACTCTACTGTGGATTTATTTATTTTTGTGGGTATCAATTTTCGTGCTGGCACTTTTTATATTAAAATTTAAAAATAGGCATCCTATAACCAGAGCTATAGCATATTAGTTTGAATAATGTGTAAATCATTGCATCACCTCGTGTTTCTATACCTATAACTAACACGCTAATTTCAACTTACTAATTTTCACATTCCCTTTTATCAGAAATAACATTCCTTTGGACTCAGAGTATGGCGTTTAAATATCTCAATAAATACGTTACGTGTGTGGATGTACACAGTATCTGGACTTAATATTATTCTATTTGGTCTCTTGTGGAACGTTTTTACATTGGCAATGATACCACATTATATTTTCATATTAACAGTCATTTGCTCAAAATCCCCAAAACTTAAACAACTTAGTTATTAGAAAGAACTAATAGTACCAACACTGCAACTTTTTTTACAATCACAATCGAGATGACCTAAACGATATAGCTTAATTAGATAACGATGTTTTCGCAGTCTTGCATGTCTAAGACCATAAAATATAAACAAGAAGTCTGAGTACCAATAGTCAAATTTTGAACGAGTGTTTATTCATATTGCTGGTTATGCATGCACAGCAGGAGACACCTAACCTTCGAAAGTACCTGTTCTAGCTTATTTAAAGTTCATTGTTTTTTTTTTATTACATTTGTGTCTTCTAGAATGATTTGATAAATATAAACAACGATACCAATTTTTTAAGACACAATCCTCAAAGAAAGATTTTCAAATATGCATATGTATATGTATACACAATAAACCCTTTTTAATACTGACAATTTTCATTGTTCAAGACGGGGGTTAAATTTATGAAAAATTCTTACCATGTCTTTCATTTGTAATTCATCTGCCATTGATTTTTTCAATGAGTAACATTGTTGACTGCTGTACCCCCATTTTTGACATTTTTACCTATTGTGTCTGTGTGCTTTGTTCACGCATCGGTGACAGTATAATGGAATTTGATGCGACTGTCATACAAGTGAGAGGTTTAGCTAGCTATAAAACGGGGTTCAATCCACCATTTTCTACATTAGAAAATGCCTGTACCAAGTCAGGAATATGACAGGTGTAATCCATTCGTTTGATGTGTTTGATTTTTTGATTTTGCCATTTGATTGGGGACTTTCCTTTTAAAATTTTCCTTGGAGTTCAGTATTTTTGTGATTTTACTTTTTGTTAGTATTAAGATTAACTTTTTATCTTGTAATCCCCGAAAAATGGAAAATAATGTACGATATTACGTCAATGTTTGGTAGTTGTAATCAGTTGTAATACAGACTGGCTCCTTCCCTAAAACATCATTTCGGTTTAGAGAACAAATCAAACAATGACACTAATGATGTCAAACAACATTGATGCTACCACTGACATACACCGACTAATTAGGGTGAAACATAATATTCTTTTTGAGTCGATTGGCCAATAGATTTTACGCATCCGTTTATTAACATTTGTTTTAAGAGACAACGGGATAGTTTTTCAAATAAAGATTTTCTTTTTACATTGCTATTAACGTGGCTAATTTGTTATCGATGAATCTGAAATGTCCGTCAAATTTGAAGTGTAGTAATATGTACATGTACTAGATTTCAATTAAAAGCAAAAATATATTATAGCCAAAGATGATAGCTATTTTGTATAATATAAAAATCAAACGACTCTATAACAGAATGGCAAATGACTTAGAGAAATATCCTTCAAATAATTTTAAGAATTCAAGAAGCTAATATATTGTGTCATTTGTAAGTTGTGACTGTGTCACAGTATTTAATTTGATGAACAGTATAACTCATTTGTTGTTAATTTTTATTTACAATTAATGGAATGGTAGTTTAATTATATATTTTTTTTACAATACGTAAACCTAGCTATACCTACATAAAAAGTATTAAATTCAGAACCTCATTGATACTACATATAAAAGAGATTTAACAATAGGATAGAATACATCAATAAAGGAAATTTTGTTTCTTTCTGCTGTAGGGGAAGTAACTCAACCATTTCTAAGTACAAACATTATTGATTTGTTTCTTAAATATCCTTGTCAACCAAAATAATGCTGACTACAAACATCTGATAACACAGGTGTTACATGACCAATATATGCAAAAAATGGCATCAAAATGTCCAATTATCTTCCAAAGGTGTATTTTATTCTAGTTATAAAATCTTTTTTGGTTTAAAAACTTATTTAATAAAAATCCCGGAAAATGCAAGAATCTGGATGACAAAATTAATAGCGTCTAATATAAAAATTCCCATTGACACTGGCATGGGCGTTGGCACAATATTCCGGCGGAGGACTGAACATATCACATGTAGGAGACGAATTTCACTATCTTTTTAATATATGCATGTCTCTTCAACTGGTTATTTTTTAGAGAACAACATATCCCTTGTTATTATACGAAGCATCCAAATAAGCAGACATTATCTGTTATTTTATCTTACTGTAAAGCTAATTTATATAGACAGTTGGCATCTTTTATCAGAAAGCTGAGTAATTTGTTGTGATATGTATATCAATTTGTATGAATTATTTTTTCATTTTATTATTTTTGTTAGTTTTTTTGTTGTTTTTGTTTTTTGAATCTACTTTGTATTATAATTCATATTTTTTAGTGTGTATTTACCTTATGTTACACATTTATGTGCTTGAGTGTTGCTTTACAATAAAATCTTGAAAATCTTGAATCTTGAGTTTTTTTTAAGTTATATGTACGTACAATTAAGTAGTTGTTAATGATATACAATGATTGGTTGTGGGATATGTGTGCCGTGCATTAACCTCATTGGTGACTATGTATCATTTGTTAGTTTTAGAAACACTAGAACCCACCTGCGAAATCGCGGGCATTTAGAGCATTCATCTAGAGCTTCGTTGATTATATGAAAACTGTGAATCCTGTAAAAGATTTAACGACTGGTGAATATCTTTTCTCTCCCAAAATAAACCAAATGGAAGAATAAAAAACGAGGATGACAAATTCGACTATACATGGTACCCATATGACACTTAGTTATGACGATTAAATGATTGTGGAAGGAAGAGAAGCGACACACAAAATGAGGTCTTCTCGTTTAAAAGTATAGATATTTCATTAAAAGTAAAATGTATTTGCAAAAGATTTTTCTTTGAAAAGTCGTTTCTGTATTTAGTTTGATGGTATTGTAATTTATTACGTTGTTACACATTTTTATCAATCATTATCTACATAAGATTTCAAAGTAAAACCGCCTTTATGATAAATAAAAATATCTCAACTAGAAATAATCGATGTTAGCATAGCTCCAACAACAGAGTTGATTTAAAAAGGACAAACTCTTCTGATCTAGGAGGAGTACCTCAAACATTTTAAATTCTGTGTAATTATTCAATTTGCATGTTTATTTAGGGACCGTGTCAGGCAGTTTGGACCGGTGCAAATTCAAGATACAGGAAAAAAGTGGATGGTCTATACTGATCTGGGCTGAAAAACGTGATGTCCTATTACTTGCACGCAAAACAAAAGTAAATGTCATATTACACTTAAAACAGTGTAAGCACAGTTTTGACATGACTTGACGTAATCTCAACTGCTTTCTAATTAAGTCTCAACTTGACTTAAAAATTAGACATAAAAAAATGATGGTATGAGTGCTCAAGAAACAAGTCTCCATCCAAGTCACAATTTGTAAAACTAAACCATTGAGTACTTTTAAAACATGTTAATAATCATTGAATAATCTGAATATGCTCTCAACCAATTCCTTGACCAGTCTTGATTCAGTCTCTGCCGTACTCAGCCTGTATTGACCTTTTGATTTTATCTAAACTGATCTGAATCAGCCAATTTACATTGTATCTCATTTTCATATTAAACTAAACAAATCCAGGATATTTGGTAGTTTGATTCATTACTGTCAAATTTAAGGATTGAATATTAGGTACTAAAAGCTAGAATATTAATTTTGGACTCAATTCAGATAGACACCTATAGAAATTTGTATATTTTTTACAAATCAACTTGAATTTTCATTTAACTCTGCAGTTAACTCAATCATATATTGATCTTACAAAATGTCAGGTTGTTTTGGTAGTTTCGTCTATTGCATTCAGATTTTTTAAAAGGATTCAACTATAAGGAAAAATGTGTATATATTTTTTTTCAATCAACTTGGATTTTCATATAACTCTACAGCTATCTCAACTATATAATGATCTTAGAAAATGTCAGGCTTACAAAAAAACCTAGAATTTTCAATATAAGCTAAATTCAGATAGTCACCTTAGAAATTTTGTATAACTCTTTAAAATCAACTTGGAAATGCATATAACTCTACCACAAATTTAATTATATAATGATCGACACAAAATGTCAGGTTATTTGGTGGTTTGGTTTATTTCTGTCATATTCTAGGATTTAACCAGAAAGCAAATAAGCTACAATTTTTAGTTTTACTCATAAGAATAAAAACAAGTTTGTCTTTGCTTTAAAAATACCATAATTTCTTTGTTGAAAATAAAAATAGATAAAGTAACCTAATTATATATATTCATAATATGAACAAGTTCTGTTTTATTTAGACAATAATTGATAATTCATCATATCATCATTTGCTTACTAGTGTAAGAAATATTGTCTCTTAATGTAAAGTTTGGCTCGAATTTTTATTTGTCTGTAAATTGTTAAAAATGTGTTAATTCATAAGAATATGAAAATATTATGCATGCCCATGATTATATATTAAAAATCAATTTAAGCCAAAACAAAATAATGTCATACCTGAACATTAAAATTTGCCAATCAAACAATTACTATAGTATATACCCTTTGATTGTGTTATCTATTATTAAGCACATGGTTACTGAGAAAAAATGTTAAGCAGAATATATATTTTTAATTTGATATACATGAATATTAAAAAAATAAACCAAACTTAAAAATTTTAATAAATAAACATAAGTTAACATTGTTTTGTTAATATAATCTAATCAATTTTATTGGTTGTACAAATGTTTTGCTTGGAGTTTTAGGCCACACTAATTTAATTCCTGGTTCGACGGACCCGCCCGCACCTATTTTTTTCAAAAAAGATTTTTTTTATTTTTATTATATTCCCGCTTTCCGCATCCGGAAATGTAATCATGTCCATTTCCTGCACCGTTTTTTTGTAAGTATTATTATAAGATCTCAACATTTGTTTTTAAAATCACAGTATAACATTCATATAACGATTTTAAACCTATAAGCACCCCACAACACTGTAAATATCTGTGAGAATATTTGTTTCAGCATGAGTGGAGTGGGAGTGCTCCGATAAAAATATATAACAGCGGGAATACCTGTACAGAACAAAACATTAGTTTCTTTTCCCCTGACTTATATTCCCTATCAAAAAATGTTCGTTGTTAAAATAAAGTACAAAGAACTTCTGAAGGATTTGCCTTCAACTGAAATTATAATGTATGTTGAAGGTCATAACCGCTGCAGGTTTGTGTCTGTCCTGATTGATTCAGGGACCTGTTGTTCAGCAGTTATCGTTTGTTGTTGGGTGTTTTCCCGTTTGGAAATATAAATTAGATCGTTGGTTTTCCTGTTCGAATTGTGTACAATACTAAGTTGTGGTCCCTTATAGGTTGCTGTTTGGTCTGGATCAAAGCTCTGTGTAAAAGGCCGTACTTTGACCTATGTTTGTTATTATCAGGTTATCCCTCAGACAAGGGCCTTGAAGGGGTCATTTTACCATGTTTACTGTTGTAGAAAAGAAAATAGAAATACCAGGAACATATATATTAACTGTTCCCAGGAAATACTAAGGATTTGTATAGTGCTACTATACAAAACCTTTGAAAACTTAGAATTTTTTACTCAAAAAGAGGAGAAAGTACATTATATTTTTAAACAACTTTTCTAAAAATTCTTGGACATGTTTTGACCATTTAATACCATATAGATATTATAGTTCTTTGGGAAAATATTAGCCCTTTTGTACTAAAAGTGTTTTTACAAAAAAAAATATATTATAACTTATTGACCCCTCATAAAATGGATATTCATAACATTAAGGGGTTGTTCTGAACCTGATTATGACTTGGATGGAGAATTGTCTCATTGTCAGTCACACATACATACTAGACCAAATTTAATAATTCAATTATCTGATTATTTCTTGTTGAACAGGAAAAAATACTTTATAAATTAAAGAAATGGCAAGGTACAAGTGATAAATCAAGTTTTAATATAGTGAAAACCTACTATTTTATGTTTACAAACAAAATATATAATCGCTCGCCTTAACTTTTTAAGCTTCGCCTCAAAAATTTGCAAATTAAATATTTTTTTATTTAAATTTTCAAATCGCTCGCTCGCCCCAATTTTTGGAGTCCAAAAATCCGTAGAACAAGAAATTAATTTGGTGTGGCCTTAGTTATTATTTTTTTTTATAGCAATAGTGTAAATAAATCGTTACGTCCTATAGTCCTATAGTCAACAAATCGAAAAAAGAAGTGACCCTATGCCTGACGTGGATATAAAATATGCTTCTCCTACTATGGTTAGCACTGTTAACTTAGAGTACAATTATGGAGTTGTATGTTATATACAATGTAGGGCGTGGGAATATTTATGTTGTGTATACTTATAATGTGACCGTGTGTGTCATATGTTAGACATAACACTATAAATATCAATGACAGCAAAATGTGTTTGATATGCACTTTTATCTGCATTAAGTGTGATATTATATCAATAACACATAGCTGAGAGGGTGATGGAGCAGATTGTTACCCCCCCCCCCCCCCCCCGAGAAAACTTTGTCAACCATGGCGAAGCCAAGATTAACATTTTTTCAAGGAGGACCAATCTGATCTATCAACCTCTCAGCTCTCAGCTATGTGTTATTTAATTTTTTTTCATACTGAATGTCCTATCATGACGGTCTTTCATAAATTCATTTTATTTTAAAAGTTTTTTCTATGACGTCACATACATAATAACTTAATAAGTTTTTTTTTATTTTGACAGTAAAATAATTTAATCTAATCCAAACGTAGAACTTTTGCATTGTATATAATTAATTGATGTAAATTCAATTCATTGTCCTTTAAAAAACTATCGGATTTTGATTGGTCTAGACGAAAGGGTAACATTAAAAAATTGTCACCCTCTCAGGCATGTGATAGAATAAATTAACACCCTCTTATCACCCAATCAAAATATGGCATTTTAACGTGAAGTATAATAATACAAGATGTATTGTAATTGATTACTTTGTAGCAATTTGTTTTTCTATGCTTCTCTTCATGAGATATCAAATTTAGAACCTCATTTATGATAAAGAAAATTAGTCTAAGAAAGAATAATCCATTTAAACATAGCTTTAATATAAAGTACATTCTGTGCAATCAGCTAACAACTGTTTTCAAAATACATGTACGCTTATTATGTTTACTTCGTATATTGGCCTGAGTTGATAGACAAATTGTTTTTGTGCTAATTACTTTGTAAACTAGAGTGCTATCAAGATGAACAATATGAATCAATATATGTGTAGCAGAAATAAAGTTTTATGTCGCATAAGTTCAGACATTAATCTCCTGTGCCAATTTAATACTGTTCTTAACATTGTCATTTGAATGATACTTTAAACTTTCATTTGGCGAAGTAGTGAGTATTGGGGAGCAATATAAGTGTTTGGTATATTTCAAAGACAATACCAGATTCTACAATAACATAGTGGCTTATACTCTTGTTACCAACAAAATATAAGTGCCCAGAGTAATTCATGTGTCTGTGAAACACATTTGTTGGAGGGAAAGTTGTTTTGAAAACTTTGGAAAGTTTAAGTGAGTATTTAATTTCAGAAATAATTGATGCAAGCTATTGTACTTTATTGTAGTTTTAACATGGGTAGGCATCATATTCGTATTATTTTTGCCCGAGCGATAGTGAGGGCTAAAATAACACAAATAAAATGCCTAATCATGTTAGAACTACAATAAAGTATAGCTTGCAATAATTATTTCGATTCTGATGAGGACAATTACGGTAATTTCTATGTCAAATGTATATAAGTGTAACGCGTTTGTGTAGGCTCTTCCATGAACCTCCCTTTTTGTTTGTAAAGAAAAAAACGGGTGGCACTGTGATTTTTCAGAGGGAGGTTGTCGAGTATAGGTCAAATATGTCAATTTTGGAATGCAACACATTACAGTCATAATAAATGAATTAGTACCATCATGTGCATCATTTAAGAGTTTGGAAGTGTTTTAAGTTTATGAAATATATTAATTGCATGTCAATTTGATAAAATTCATTATTCTGCAGTTGTCAATATACGCGTGCGCAAGCAAATTTTATTGGATTTAGAGCATGAGTTTATTAACAAAGCGGAAGAAACACGTCATGTTAGAATTACTTATCAATACTGTTATTATGTTAGAAGGCACATGCCATATTAAAAAAAGAAAGTGCATGAATATATTATAACCGTAAAAACAGATATTGAAACAGACTTAGGATACTTTTATGAAATAGCAACCCTTTTAAGAGACGAAACCCGTTTCTCAAGAATGAAGTCCCTGGATAAATCTACGAATTGTCAATTAAAAAGTTGGTCATTTTAAATTGTTGTAAACGTTCTTTAATCTATACATTTGTTATGGTTTTCTTTTCCTTTTTTGGGGGACATCCATGACATTTTCATTGAATGTGAAATGTACACGATTGAAGATACTATGATTACATATTCTGACTATCATTTCTTCTTTAAATTCATCAAACAGGAAATATAAATACTTCTTTAGATTGAACCATTGTATCTATGATGAGATTATGTTAAAGAAAAAAAATCCTATTAATCCTATAATATGACAAGGTTTAAAACTTTAAGTTATGCACGGTTATCTTCCTTCTATAATCCGATTTAAATTGATTGATTGATTGTTGGTTGCTTAACGTCCAGTGGCAAATATATCATGCATATTCAGGACGAGAACAAGTTCACAATAAATACAATAGGTAGGACTTGTCATAATAGAGGTCATTTGGGATGATAGTCGGGGAAATTTGGACTGCCACTGGAAAATGAGGGTCAAGTGGATAGGGACAGAATTTTTGCCTTGCAACAGGCCACCTACGGACCCCTCAAAGAGTTGTTGCAAGGGTTCTTAACGTGTAAAGAGCGTGGCACTCTCTTTACACGAGGCATCAGATTTAACGTCCCCAATCTGACCGGACGTGACTGCGAACTTGATACATCCCGCACAGCCAAACGGACGCCCCACTTCGGCAAGCGTTTTACTGCCGGTCGGAAGAAGACCAAGTGACCATATTTCTATTCCCTAGTCACCCTTGGGGGTTAATCCGATTTAAATGTTTCCCAGGGAAATTAAGGGTCTCTACCAAACACTGGTTGCTTGACCAGCGTTTTTCTAATTATTAATAATTCATAATAGTAACATGATAACTTAAATAAATTCAATATGTAACAAACAATTTCATCACGCGATTCAAATGTAACCAAATACAACAAATTCCGAGACATATTGTAAATTAATTGCAACAGCTGACGATTAAACTAAATTCTACAGAACTTTCATCGAGTAGAATGGAGGTTAAACAAAAGTGCATATTTTTCATAATTGTGATCTTCCCCAATGTCTTACTTGCTAAGATTTGTAAGAAGATTCCGACATTTTTAAACCGGTTACGTGATGGTGTTGACATAACAAAGCTAGATTTATTACCTTTAGATTTAAGCTCAACAGATGGATTCAGGTATCCGGTCTTCGATTTCTCGTGCGACTTTGAAATAACAAAGATTTTGAATGGTGTAAGTAAATTATTTTTAAATAAGAAAATAATTGATGAACAAACAAAAATATGTAATCTGATTTTTTTTTTAATATGCAGTACATATTATAATCGTGATATATCTTTTAAGATAAACAACAAAACGGAGCAGAAGATACAGAGAAAAAAACATTCAAGAACTTATAAATCGAGAGAAAATGATAACGCATTGGCAAGAAATCGAAAGACAACAAAAAATACAATCAAATTAACAAAACAATTATATATAGAAAACTAAAGCCTACTGGCAAGACGTACATGTACATGTACCATGCTGTATATTTGTTTATTTGTATATTTATATAAATAGTGGAGATGAACACAGAAATTATCCATAAATTATAGTATGCATCCATTTCACTTGTTAAGTATGAATATATTTTCTTTCTACAAGTATATCACATGTATATCTATGACATAATGTCCAATAAGGGAAGATTATCATTTTATTTATACACACATAAAGCTCGAATCGTATCATTTTTTAACAGGTAGAATATGATATACCGGACCAAGTTTGGAGTATTGTAAACACTCCAAGTGGATGGCTAAATTCTAATATTGAAATTCTTAAAACTAGTCATGCTGTTAAGAAATCAATGGCAAGAAAAGTAGACGTAGGTATCGGAGAAGGAATATTTTTAGCAAGTGGTTCTTACGAAACATTCTAAGACTATCTGACCAATTCATCCAAGTACATAGAGGAAGTGACGTCTTATACATCCGGATATAAAATAAATGTGATGCCTGATTCGGCACTTGAATTTGGTCGTGTTGCAAAAATGTATTTAGAAAGGTTTCTCCCGAACACGTTTGATAGTAGCACTTGTCTGAAGTACATGAAATTTATCAAGACTTTTGGCACTCACTACTTCAGTCAGGGAAAGTTTGGAGGCCTTCTTAGACTTGTTCTAACAACGGATCAGAGTTACTACCAAGGACGAACAGATACCCAAGTTAAAGCCCAAGCCAGTGCAACATTCTTCAAAATAATAAAACTAGGCGGTGGAGGATCCTCTAGAACACAAACAGTTGATTCAAAGTTCACACAGGTTACTCAGAAAAGTGTTCGGTAAGTAAGCGTATTATTCAAGCATTATAAGTTTGCACTCTTTAGCCAGTCTAGATACATTTAAAAGAAGAAAGTGTCAATGAAAAATGTATACTAAGTAACTAATTATATCTTCAAAATAATTGTGACTAGAAAAATAAAAAAAGTAACAGATATTGGTCATGCATATGAATCTTTATGACTTTCCTGTGGCAAATTAAATGCATACTCAGGACTAGATGTGTATTTTATATGAATATTTACCCTTTTTATATGTAATAAGTACATTAGATGTATATTTCATTATAATACGTTTTTCTGATTTGCTACACGGCAATCAAACGCGTCTACACCCCAATGAAGTTACAAAAAGAAGCATTCAATTCTTAAGTAAACTGATGAGTCGGATATTTAAAGTGCAAGTTTAATAAGACATGTCACCCGTCTTGGACACATTATCTAACTCCTAGCCGACCGGTATTTGCTCTAACTCCTATAGCTGCTTGCTTTGCAGAGAATCAGCAAATACAAATTTAAATGTGTTTGGTTTTACCAGGCCTTTGCTCGAACCAACGACCTCTCGCACTCATTGCGGTTACATGTAACTTGATGAAATAAACAGATTGTTTTCATTGTTCAAATGCAACATATTTGAACATGTATTCATTCTTTACACTAACGGCCGGCATATCATCAGGTTTTTTTTTAATGTGCCCCTTCTTGAATGTGATAAACGTGTCTAATACTTTCCGTTTTTACTTTCCGAATATTTAATTATTTGTGAAAATAACATTATAATCGATAAATAAAATTCACAGGTATTACGGAGGCAGCACTAATTTGTTAGCTACTGGCGGAATTTCTGCATGGCAGCCTTCAGTTATGAAAGATCCATGGTTATTTGGTGGAAGTTTGACAGAAATATCTGAAATGATTTCTGATGACAAAAAACGACAATCGATGAAAAAGGCCATACAGGTACTATATTTTTTTTAAACTTTCTTTTTCATTTACTCTTAGGCTTTTCCATCTTTGTGGGTCAGAAGAAATTTTGGTTGAAATTTCCAAAAAGTAATGTGTATATTATTCGAAATATATGTTCGAATAATATAATTCCTTAAGCCAGAGTTCGTAGTCAATGATTTTTGTTAAGTATATACATTAAAATTGAACTTTTGCCTGAAGCAAACACCAGAACATTAGGTAAAAATCAAAGCACATTCAAACATTTTAGTACCCGGAAATTAATCTATGTTTTGAACACCTTTCAGGGTGAATAATATGCTTGCTGCCCTGATAAAGATGTCTCCAGTAATGATGTTTAGATATATGTAATCATTATATTGCCATACAGTGAATTTAATAATCTCGCTAGCACACATACATTACACTATAAAGAACAAAGTTTTATTAAAAAAAAAATGATAGATTTATAAATGTTTTATTATTACACAATACAAAGTCATCATCTTTGTTTGTAACAATACCAACATCATCCAATATTCTGTGAATTTATGCTTGATTTTTAGATTGAGCCGGATGCATTTTTCTTCTCTCTCTATAAATTGACTGACGCACATATTTTAAATCTTTCTTTTCTAAATTTTCTTTTTCAATTTTGAAGAGCTCTGAATTTATTATTTTTGAAGGTCTGACAACATATCGGTTGCTTCTCTTTTGCACGCAGTTCTCAAAATTTGACGTTCTAATTTCTGGACATTTGTTTCGTGAATATGATCTAATTCTTTATTCAAAACAATTGTACACGATTCATCTGTGAATAACCTAGAACAACACGACTTAACTGTACATTTCCACCTTATTTCTCCAGTTTTCTTTACAAATGCCTGACGGAATTTGTGTTCTTCAACAATGACTGGTATATCAGACATCTTGACTCGGGGAAAAATATTCTATTAATAAACAATTTATTTTTTGGTGAGGTTTCTTAAATTTGATGAGTGTTCAGTTAAATCTTAAGTGGAAAGGTTAATTATAGTACATGTATGATATAGGTATGATATAGGTAAAACATATTTACAGGTAAATGTGGCGCAATTTCATTTCATTTATTGGCGCAATTACCACCATCAAAATAAAAGAGAGCGGCGCAATTAATACTTTTTCAAAACTGCAATTGGCGCAAATTGATTCTGCCCATTTTAGAATAGTAACATCAGTAAGTAAGTCAGAAAACCGTTTTACACGCCCGTCAAAATTTTGACGGGACGTAGTATGGTACATATACAAATGTCCGGCGTCCGCCTGTCCGTCTGTCTGGGTTAAACATGTCGAACTGTAACTTGATAACAACTTATCCAAATTTCATGAAACTTTATATCAAATAGTTGTTTCTTACGATGGTCAAACGATATGTATACCTTTTTGGTGAAAATTACATTAAAACTTTTTTAGTTACTGAACTTTGTAATTAAAACAGGGATGTGTGTTTTTTTTCATATGTCGCGTCCTATCTCAAAAACGATCTATGCTTATTGCTTAAAACCATACACATTTCCTACTTATTTTAATCTAAAGATCTGTATTCTTTTTGGTAATGATTCAAAATTTGATTTTTTAATAGAGCAACTGATTTTTTTGGTAAAAAAAATGGGGGCTCACATGTTGCGTCGTATCTCAGAAACTATTTATAATTATTACATAAAACTTCACACACTTTAGTTATATTGATTTGAAGATCTGTATACTTCTTCTTGACGATTCTTTCTTCTATTTTATTTTTGAGTTATTGAGGGTTTTTTTGTAAAAAAAAAAGGGGGAGGGTCACATGTCGCGCCGTATCTCAGAGACTATTGATGATTATTGCATAAAATTTCACACATTTGCTATTAGTTATATTATTTAAAGATCTGTATACTTTTCCGTGATGATTCTTTTTATTTTTGAGTTATTGAATTTGTATTGAGTTTTATAGTAAAAAAAAGCATATATAAAACATGTTGTGAGCATTTTCTTTCCTGTCTGTTATATTAACTTTCTATTAAGCAGGAATAAGGAATGAGTCAGGATATACTAAACACGATTTCTGTAAAACCCCTGTGTTGTTACCAAATCATGTTTTTTTCTCAAGACGACGAGCGTATTATACGGTCGTGGCGCATCTGTTAATTTTAATATAAAATTTATCTACACACGCTCAAAAAAAGAAGTAACACTACAACTCTCGCCTTTTCTCCGTAAATCTCGTCAAATAAGTTTTCATATTTATCTGCCTAGACTGTACGAATATTGTATATTTATATTTCTGCGTGTTTTTCTGTTGTTGCAGGTTTATACAGATAAAGCTTATCTACAGGAACTACTTCGTGTAATTGGTTGGTATTATACAAGTGGAAAAACGGATAAAAATACAGGTATCTTAAATATCTACAAGGCCAAAGTAAATAAGCTTTTAAAACAAGCTATACCAAATCATAATGAGGTAGTTAAAATTGCTGCTACAATTGAAAAAGCTACAACGGTTCCATACTGGTTCAGCAGAACAAAACTATGTTATTCGTGGTATCCTGATGGCGATGGCGGTCAATGTGGCGGTGGAGCTGGGCGACTTCTTTGTGCGACAATAAATAGCATGACAAACTACTATAGAGACGACACTGACCGTCGCAGTGGGGGATGTCAAATGCGATGGGGAATTATGTCTTATGGCTACGAAGATTGGTTTAGAAATGTTAAAATTTGTTATAAATGGTGGCCTGATGGTGATGGTGGTCAGTGTGGAGGTGGTGCTTCAAGGCTTCTAAGTGCAAATGTCAACTCCTACACTGGTTACTATAGAGATGACACAGATAGAAGAAGTGGAGGTTGTCGAATGCAGTGGATGTTGTCAGTTCCTTCAAATGCACCTTTGTGGATGCAGAATGCCGAACTTTGTTACGAATGGTATCCAGATGGTAACGGCGGTCAGTGCGGGGGTGGTGCGTCAAGACATTTGTGCGCCAGATCTAACTCGTACACCGCACCTTATCGTGACGATACAGATAGACGTGGGGGCGGATGTCAGATGAGATGGGGAATCAAACTAAACAATAAACTATAATTAAAACGAACAGATGATTCTAATGTTATTAAACTATGAAGAGCACGACTTTGTTTGTTCTTCATATCGTACAAAATTATATTTATATATATTATTAATATTATTATTTGCAACAATTAGGCCTTCGTCAATGAGAAAACTCCATACTGTATGGTTGGTTATATAAGGCATTGATATTAAAAAATTGACACAGTTCAAACGAGAAAAACAAACGACATAACTTTAAACGACAAATTTATTCCCGAAAATCAAATACGACAGCCACTGAACTACATGCTCCTGGCGTAGTAATATGGAGGGGTTAAACATGTTTGTGGGCGCTTACCTCCTCTAAGCTGAGACAGGAAACCATAAGAATAAACTATAAAAAACAGTACCAATCGGTTAAACTCAAATGATTGGTACGTTTTACAAAAGTAACTGTTATCAAAACAAAAGAAACAAAGCATCAAAATTTGAATGATAGCAGTCACTCAAAGTCAAATTGAATACAAATAAAAAGATAATGTTCTACCTTACTTAAGTAACAATCAGTGCACATCCAACAGATTTAGTAAAAAGGCGTCATAAATAGTGCACGACCTTGTATCGACAATGTATTGGATACTGATATATATTCTATAGTTATGTTTTAAATTTTCAAAAACAAAACCAATGTTAGTATCAATAAATAATACATTATTTAAAGAATTTACTTTTTGTGAAATTGTTAACTATGAAAACAACTTTTTTCGAGGATCATTTAGTTTTTAAGGATCGTATGATTACGTTTCGTGTTAGTGTGACTATCATTTCATGGTAAACTGCCTTTATAGCTTGCTGTTCGGTATGAGAAAATACTCCATGTTGAAGGTCGTACTTTGACAAATAATGTTACCACAAAGAAAAATGTCAGATTTTGCTAATTTGTTCAGTACAGGTAAGTACACTTAGTCTAACTATTGCGAGTGATTAAGTAAAAAATGTATCGGTCAGTAATGGTTCAGGTAAATAAGCGTCCAATCCAGTCCTGTTACATTGTAAGAACGTTTCGTTGTCCAGTACTTTTCAGTGCATCAAAGCAATAACGGTGGCTTTCCTTTGATACTAAAATACAAACTCGATGACAAATACAAATGTAAGTCACAATCGTGGATAAGAAGGCGGGATTGCTTTTATGACAATCGAAATATATATTTCTAACACAAATATCATATAAGGGTCAACCGACTCGTTATGGTGTCCGTAAAACATTTATAGGGACGAATTGAACTTTGATTCTCTGGACCAGTGTTTCTATAGCTTTCGTGAAATACGAAATCAAACGCATGCTCTGGAATATCGAATGACAAAAGGAGATATACCAAAGGCATCATCATTTGCATGTGGGGTAATGCCCGAAGCTGCTTACATAGGAATGGAAAGTTCTACATTTGAAAATGCATCTACCAAGTCAGGAATTTGTCCATTCGTTTGATGTGTTTTATCATTTGAGTTTGCCGTTTGATTAGGGACTTTCCGTTTTGAATTTTCCTCAGAGTTTAGTATTTTTTGTGATTTTACTTTTTTCTCAATAAGAATGCCGGGTCATTATGTTGTAACTTTTTCTCCTAAAACTGAGATCATTATTAAACAAGATATGAGGCAATGGGCCTGAACTGTATCTACAGTATCTGTAATATAAACACCAAATTTTAAAATGGCAGTTAGAGGACATTACATTAAGTAGCTCCAGTATGAAGTGTTTCCGATATGGAAAAAGAAACCAGTATGTCAAAATTTAAAGCATATCAGAGTTGCCTTTCTTAGAATCGAAAATCAGTTCAACATTGGACTAGATTGCCAACGTGAATTCCAAATAATTATCTCATAAATAAAGAGAAGATACCAGGGAAAAATGAAAATATCAGTCAAATGGAAAAAAACGTCCAATGACAACAAAAAAAGACTAAAGAAAAACAAAATAAGAAAACACTACAACAAACTCTTTTGAGTACATGCGTAACGCAAAACAATACTTAAAAACGAGGTTGCACGTGAATCGCGATGAGTTACTGCTCCTCTTTTTCATAAATATTCCTCAGTAATTTCTTTTAACAGAACAACCGATTGGTGATTACGTTTTAAACTGTGCGTTTTACATTGTATCTAGCCCTGGTTTTCTCTTAATCGATTTATGACTTTCGAACAGCCATATACTACTGTTGCCTTTATTTAGATGAACTAACAACCCTTTAGTAAGCCAACGTTATCACACACAAAATTAGCCACGGAAGGAAATGAACGTTCATTATTTCGCCAACAAATATCTGAATTGGCTACCGTTTAGGTACAGAAATGACTGACTGTCATGCAAACATGAATTTTTACATTTCCATATTTAAAAATAAATTCACCAAAATATTAAATGTGATATCAAATGCATAGATTTGATTTTATAATGACTTTCTATATGCATTTATAGTGTCCATACTAACCTAAAACAAGATATAATGCATACATAAATCATTTATAATTAATTCCAATTGTCTGTATTCTTATACACTCAAGTATAAACAAATTTAGATAATCATTCGTAATAGGAAAGACTCAATTTCTGAATTATTGACGACCACATTAAGATGTCATTGATCAGATGCAATCTTTTCTAGACAAGGCAATGGATATAGTTGTCAATAAATGATAAACAAAAACAGATATAAATAGTGGAAATATTTTTAGACCTGTTAATGGAAATAGTTTTCAAAAGGTGAAAAAAACAAACAAGTCAGATGGTAAACAAATAAAAGAGGGACGAACGATATCAGAGGGACAGTCAAACGCATAAATCGAAAATAAAATGACAACGCCATGGCTAAAGATGAAAAAGACAAACAGACAAATAATAGTACACATGACACAACATAGAAAACTAAAGAATAAACAACACGAACCCCACCAAAAACTAGGGGTGATCTCAGATGCTCCGGAAGGGTCAGCAGATCCTGTTCCACATGTGGCACCCGTAGTGTTGCTTATGTGATTACAAATCCGGTAAAACGTCTAATTCGGTAGGTCACATTTATAAAATAAGATATAAATACAAACATAATGGGACATTTTCTACACATTGCAATACATGGATGTGCTTATCAATAAATGATCAACAAAACAAAATCAAAAACGGGAAAAATGAAATACCCTAAGCTAATTTGAACTTAAAAACAGAGAAGGTATCAAATAAACGCCGCGAATCATATGCAAATCTATTCTTTAATTATTGAAGCCTCCACCCCTTGAGATGCAAAATCTGACACCCCGAGCGACACATTGTATTTTGATGAACAATAGTTTTAAAACCATTACTTTTGCAAACAAGAAATAAGAAGCTGTCTTTTGGTAAAATTCCATGATAGGAATTCATTTCTATATAAATAATATTGGAAAAAATCGCCAAAAGTAGGTTTTTTTTAATCATAAAACCTAGGGAGACGTGTTTGAGAACACAGACCACTGAAAACTTCTGCTACTGCTTGCTGGTAATATATTATGTTTATGTTCCTTCCGTGCAATACATTATTTTGTACTAACACTTCTCAAAAAAAATAATTTGATATTTGAACTCACTATGATCGTTTTTCTCCGCTTCAAAATTGCCACCCCGTGTCAAACATAGCCGACATCCCGCATGTGGCGCTCTACAAGGTGTATATATACCAAAAGAATTTTTGATCTAATTAAAGCAATATTAAAAAAATCTACCGATCATTTTAACACTACATTTTTTTTGTAATCTTAGTCCAGAAATGAGATATTATTTTTCAAAACTTGTGATCAAAGTGTACAAGAAATTAAAATTATATGAGTTACATAACTTTTTTATATATGAAAAATCGGAACAATCACTGCGACAATTTGGAGATATAGAGAAAAATAGGGCTGTTCCGGTACGTCTAGAAGACTGCAATTCGCACATAATTGTATTAGAAGTTCTACAGGATACAACTTTGCCCTTTTTGCTACATTTGTTACGTTTTTTTTCTGATTTTTTTCAATTCACGGGCGGTACATTGACAGATGACAAAATCAGCAAATAGAAAAAAGAGAAAACTGAAAAAAAAGTAAACATAAAAATTCAAGCAACATACAACAAACAGAAATAGAACATGTCATATCGACCAAACGCATTTTAAGATAACACTATCACCATTCTTTTCGATCAACAAAGAACCAGAATTTTTGTTTTTTAGTTTTTCAATGATATTTAAAACTATTTGAAATATGAAATTGATATCAAATTTTTGGTGCATATATTTTACGTTAGACATTTACATTATGTAAACATTTTCCCCATGGTTTTCATAATTGAAGCAAGATCAAATATAAATGAAAATAAGGTAGAATCACATTCACTTTTGGAGTTAGAAACATTAACTATGGTTACAGTTATACGTCAATTGTACATGAATCTTTAATTCTTACTTTCGTTGTAAATCCTAACTTTGTCAACTTTTATCTGATAAACTTTGACATTACTGATAATTTTGGTATAATCTCCAGACATCATGAATGTACGGGAACTAAATGCAACGTACACTTGCTATGTTTTAATATATGTATTTGCTCTAGTTTATTCGGAACAACAGGACATGAAGAGATTACTTATAAATGATCCTGATGCTGTACTAAATAGACTTCGCATTTTAGAGGAAAAATTTGCACAATTAGGGACACCAACACGTACGTTTTTATAAATAAGATATTACCTTTTCGGTTGTGCTAGTTGGTAAACTTCGGCAGTACGCCTCGGGTTAAGAATTTTGACCCCGGTTAAATGGCGCTTGTGGTTTTGTGGGGCTTGTCAAACAACCCGTCCTTTTCGGATGGAACTTGTATATGTTAAGACATTGCTTGTTCCGACCACAAAAAGACCCTCTTCGCTTCGTTTGTCAACCGTATGTTCACTTGTGTACGATGCTGAAGTTGAATTTAACAACCATACTGAAAAAAGTTCTCTTTGCTATGAGTATAAAAGCAGAGTATTAACATAGTAAATGTATTGGCCTTAATTATATATAAAATTTAATATTTCGATGTGTGAGGTTTAGCTAGCTATAAAACCAGGTTCAATCCACAATTTTCTACATACGAAAATGCCTGAATCAAGTCAGGAATATGACAGTTGTTATCCATTCGTGTGATGTGTTTGTGCTTTTGATTTAGCCATAATAAGGATATATGAGTTAATATAACTGCAAAGAGTAAACATAAGCCCTTCTAAACAATTTAGATTACAAATATGCATATATTAATTTATTTTCCATGCAGGGCTTTAAATATACTATGCATACTGTAAACGAAGAATTTATGCTGAGTCATCGTAGTTAAGGTCCATGATTTTCTAAATCTAGGTGTATATCTCTGCCTATGTGTAGTGACAACTGCAAATTATACCTTGTCCATCGGATTTCTTATGAATAAGAAATACCAGGCGTTAGAATATGTATAAAGTGCCTAGAAAATCAACCTAACGATGTTAGAGTAGATTTGATTCGTAACTTCCTCCCCGGCGCCGGGGCTGGAACCTGTACTTTTTATTTCTAACTTCTACGACAACACCGCCTAGCATTGCGCAGAGACCTTATAAGGTCTCTGCGCAATGCTAGGCGCAGAGACCTTATCCCCTCCTCTAACTCTAGCTTAGAGTTAGAGGAGGGGATAAGGTCTCTGCGCAATGCTAGGCGGTGTTGTCGTAGAAGTTAGAAATAAAAAGTACAGGTTCCAGCCCCGGCGCCGGGGAGGAAGTTACGAATCATTTGATTTTAGAAACTGGCTCAACATATATCAGATGGGGACGGAAGCAGTGTCCAAACAGTACCAGTGAGCTTGTTTATTCTGGTAAGGTTTTACATGTGAATATAAACACGCTCTTTACCCAATTTATAATTGCCGGATTAATTACAACACACCGTTATAGTCAAACAATACCTGAATTGAACTTAAAGGAACACTATAAGGAAAATTTAAAGAAACGATGGTTTCGATCCTATTCGGCAAAGGACGATGAACCATGAGTGGTGTAAGGTTTGAGTCCCCTCCAAGGAAAGATGACCTTATATTGTTTTTTTCTTATGTCGAGTTATGTTATTTGGTGCCTTGAATATTTATACGTCCCTGGCGTAAAATGCAATTCAATCAATTTAATTTTATATTTTCTTGCTAAATCCTATTGTGAAGTCACGAAAAAGGTGACCGTACCTGAGGACGTTACATGAAAAGAACCCTTTTTTGGGCAGAATATCCAAAAAGAGGGATTACTTTGTTTGCATTTTGTATTAAAATCATTAGATAAATAGATTGCATTACCAAATCTTGTAGAATATGAATTTTATCCACTCTAGACAGTTAAATATCAAATAATCAACACGCTATATAGACGAGCCCCGCGTTTTAAATTAGAAAGTTTCATTTTTTTCGAGTTGCAAAATGTCGTGTCATAATTGCGTGCATTGGTAGAATCTCTACCTATTTCATATTACTATCTAAAATAAATAACATGACTCGTTTTTGAAAGGTTTTGCTGGAGGCGGACATGATGGACAGTCGGGAGCGGCTGCTGAGTATGTTTGTCTGACACCTGATCCAGTGTTTAACAAGACTAGTGGCACTGATCATGGTCGGATGTATGGTGCCGAATATGAAACTACATTTTGGGCTCCAAACTCCGTTGATGAGGACGTTCCTTGTTCTTTATGTCGTACATGTCATGCAACAACAGTAATGATTCCTGGCACGAATGTCTGCTATAATGGTTGGACGAGACAATACTATGGATATTTAGCTTCGGGGTATCACGGTCATCCAGCGGCATCGGCATTTGTGTGTGTCGACATCAGTCCTGAATACCTACGTGCTGGATCACGTGATAGCGATGGCAAACTTTTTTATGACGTCCTTGCCAAATGTGGATCATTACCTTGTCCACCATATGTAAATGACTACCCACTTACCTGTGTTGTTTGCTCAAAATAAAATGAGTGTTAGAAAAGCTTCAGTTTTTTATCATTCATTAGAAAGAATGTTAAGTTAAACACATTACATGTTATGATAATGCGTTTCTCCGGTTTAACGTGTATGCTCATTATCAATTTTCAATTACTGCAGAACAAATGTTAAAACTTACTTTACGTGGTTATACATTTTATTTAATCATATTTCAATAGTTTGAGTTGTGATATGAAGCTACTCTTCAAAATGAGCAATCGTATTCAATGATGAATGTACATGGAACTGCGAAAATTGTGAGCAGAGTCGGACAACACATCTAGATTTTTCAAAGCCATATACCATTAAAAACAGTCTTATATACGATAAAAACTATATATATATAGGCTCTGCTGACTACTTCCTTTGAGAGTTTGCGTTGAGACTTTGAGAGCAGCTCTGAACACCTATATAGTGTCGGCTAAGGAAACTTAAAATAATATTCATTCTAATCTCTGATAAGCTTTGGAAGAAAAAAACAACGACCATGGGCGTTACTGTTTATTCTTTCATAATAAAAAATGGCACTTAACTCTGGTTCTGCTACCGTTTTGGGTTAGATAACTGTCCGCCAATTTATATTAAACCATGCTGAATCTTAAATAGCGTATATATTCTGTTTGTTTCCCTACGATCTTAGAGACTTTCCCTTCGTTGTTGTTTTGCAAGTTTTAATTCACAACCTTGTTTTTAGTCTGTGTAATTGTTTTTGAAAAATCTTGCTGCTCTTTCTGGTATTTGTTCAATATATTTAAAGTTCGTTTGGCTTTATGGATTCCAAACTGTGCAAACATATTCCCCTGTGGGTTTTACTATATGTTGCTGCTTTTGCCGGTTTAGTGCAATCGCTAATATTCCGTCGGATGAATCCGAAGGTCTTATCTTATTTAGATGCAACAAGTGAAACTGCGAGCTACTGCTCACTGATGATACCCCCGCCGCAAGTGGATAATATTAATAGTGTAAAAATATGCAAGTGTTCGGTAAACAGGAAGTTGTCGAGTGATGAATCTGAAAACGCATCACACGGCATAGCTGACTTATATAAATCCTGAAACCAAATTTCAGAAATCCTTGTATTGTAGTTCCTGAGAAAAATGTGACGAAAATTTTCAACTTGGCTATCATGTGTAAAATCATACAAGTGTTCGGTAAACAGGAAGTTGTCGAGTGATGAATCTGAAAACGCATCACACAGTATAGCTGACTTATATAAATCCTGAAACCAAATTTCAGAAATCCTTGTATTGTAGTTCCTGAGAAAAATGTGACGAAAATTTTCAACTTGGCTATAATGTGTAAAATCAGACAAGTGTTCGGTAAACAGGAAGTTGTCAAGTGATGAATCTGAAAACGCATCACACGGTATGGCTGACATATATAAATGTTGATACCAAATTACAGAAAGGGTGGATGTGTAGTTCCTGAGAAAAATGTGACGAAAGTTTCATGGGACGGACTGACTGACGGACGGACGGACTGACGGACTGATGGACGGACGGACTGACGGACAGACAGAGGTAAAACAGTATACCCCCCCTTTTTTAAAGCGGGGGTATAAAAATACCGAAGGATTATTCAAAACAGCAAGGCAAGGTAATTTTTTTTTTAAACACAAATGAAAAATACCGGTCATATTCCTTTAATACTTGGCACAGGATAATAAAATTGAGAATGGAAATGAGGAATGTGCCAAAGAGACAACAACCCGACTATAGAAAAAAACCAGAGAAGGTCACCAACAGGTCTTCAATGTAGCGAGAAATTCCCGCACCCGGAGGCGTCCTTCAGCTGGCCCCTAAACAAATATATACTAGTTCAGTGATAATGAACGCCATACTAATTTCCAAATTGTACACAAGAAACTAAAATTAAAATGATACAAGACTAACAAACTAAGTCTTTAGGGATGTTTACGTCCAGGTATTTGCAGTCATCAACATTGACTGTGCAGTTTTTATATGTTATTCTAATAACTTTACTTTTTGGGGGCATTGGAGCTGATTTTCTATTTATTCTCGCAATCTTTGATATTCAAGTTGTTTTTTTTTTTTAAATGGCCATGGTCTGCCTGGTTGATGATTGTTCTAAAAAAAAAAAGACCATCGTTCGCAAATAATTTCTTCTTAGGTGATGTTGATGTTTCTGGTATGTTATTTAGTATGTCAGAACCGATAGAAGTTCAAGAACTTTGCATTTATACCAGGGAGTACGGGGACTTGGGTGGTGACAACTCTTTTAATCATTGGTTTCTATTTTTGAAGAAAGAACATAATAATATATTTGCTAGTTTTCAAGTCTATTCTATAGTATTCTAGTTTGTGTGATAGGCGATAGTGTGGTACTACATTGTATGTTAAATACCTTTGCATGTTAAAAAGAAAGGTGTCTTTTTGTGATATTTTTCAGTTTTATTTTTGCGACTTTTGAAACCATGCAGTTTTCTTTTTGTTTGGAGTTGAAGTGGCTCAAGAAAGGCTGTTTAGAGCATAAGGTGAGATTTGAGATAAAACAGAATCATTGTCAATGCTACGTCAATCTTTAAAGACCCAACTGTTGCAAAATACTTATCCTACCTTCATGACAAATACATGGACGTTGTTGTCCCCGCAGATAAAGCCTCAAACAACATCGTATTTGTGTGTAAAACTCATAACATTAACTGCTTGATAAACAAATTAGGTATTGACAAATCACATGGAAACTCAACATATACCCTCACGACACTTACAACAGAGGAAATCCTGGATAATCATATGTTTGTTCTATGTTCCTTTGGAATTTCAACCAAAGATGAAGAACTGGATCTTCCATCACTGTATTTGATACCTAAACTACATAAGTGTCCTTAAAAACAACGGTATATTACTGGGTTTTCCAAGTTCTCCACGAAACCTCTTTCTAAATTATTAACATTTATTTTATCAGCAATCAAAGCCGGGCTTGAAAGTTATTGTGAGACTGCCTATTCTAGAGGTGGCGTGAATCAGATGTGGAAACTAAAAATTCCAAAGATATTTTAGAATACATACAATCTATTTCTCTTTTATTTGCAATAGTACTAAAACATTTGACTTTTCTACACTTTACACAAGTATTCAACATTCCAAACTAAAAGACAAATTGAAAGAGTTTGTATTGTTTTGTTTCATAAAAAAGAATGGCCATCGTAGATACAAGTATCTTGTCTTAGAGAAGGATAAATCCTACTTTGTAAAAGATCACTTTGATTCTAACAAAAATTTCACTGAATCTGACATTATCAAGATGATTGATTTTATGATTGACAACATATTTGTTATGTTCGGAGGACGTGTTTTTCAGACTGTCGGCATTCCAATGGGAATCAAATGTGCCCCTCTTCTTGGCGACTTGGTTCTGTAAGGGATATAAGCCTCTAACAATCCATTCTATAAAACATTGGACAGGTCTGAGGCCACAGGCCGGCGACCTGTTCAATATTTTACAGAATGATCTGTTAGAACTTAAATCTTACTTAAAACATTGTTTAACACTTCGAAAAAGGTAAAACAAAAGACAAAACAAGCAAAGATTTATTTTCATCAAGTATGAACATTGTTTTGGGAATAAAATTTCTTTATATTAAAATATATCCTACATGTTGGTCCCTTTCAACAGAAGCTCAACTTAAAAAAATAGGCAAAAAGAAAGTCCAGCTTAAGGTAAATAAAATATATTGCTACATGAAGAATAAGACACAGGGTATGCGTTTCATGATTTTTTGCGTGCACAAGGACCACTCATAGTGTCCGCTGATAGTTTCTGTGAATACATGTATCTTTACATGCGTTTTGTGTTTCAAAATGGATAAATCATAAAGTGATGAGAGTATATTCTTAATGCAAAACGAAGAAAGAGATGTCGTTATTAGTGGTTGTGTTGTTTCAAACTTTGGATTAAAATCAAATGTGTAGTCATAATCCTATTCAGATATCTTATTTCAGTGTAAATTACAAAGAGGATATAGTTAAAGCAGATAATAATGGCAAGTTTTATATATATATTATATTTCAAAATGTAGTCCACTCCTTTTATTTTCTTGTTTCTTCTCGGGTTTTATTTTTTACTAGGTGAATGAGAGAAAAAAGAAGAGCATATGAAGACAGGTTCTTGTTAAACCATATCGAGTGCACCGCAGTCGATTTTATTTCAAATATATAATTAATATGAACAAACGAAGAGATAACACTTGCAATCAGTTGTATTCTTTTGTTAGAATTTTCATGAGACTGTTTTATTGTTCACCAAACGGTACTACCTGAATCCCCCCATTTTCCCCTTTTTTCTGTTTTTTTTTTTTTTTCTGCAAGGTCGTGTCGCTTTTTTTTTTTCGTTTAATTGTGTATTCAGTCCTTGGTGTTTTTAAATGTTACCGAAACGTTATTTTGTCTTCATGTTCTATTGAAAAAAAAACTTTTATAAAACGATCACAGCGAACAAAGTCCTAACAAAGTACGAATCGGACACCATTGTATTATACTCGTATTTTATCAACTTAAATACAACAACCTGTAAATCAACGCCGAAACCTGAAAATTATAAAAACTATTTTAGTCCCCTAGTTCTTGAAGGAAGTTCTAGATTCGCACTTTATACACAGGATAAGGTTTAGATTGTTCATGACCCTTGTATTGCGGCATGATCTATCAAAATTTTGACGAATTACTTTATTGCTTTTTTCATTTTAATTGTAGTTCGAAATGGTGTAATGAAGAATAAGAGCAACACCAGAGGTCAATTTTGATTACCTAAAGATGGACGAGGATAAGTCTTTTGAAAAAAGAAATTCATACGGCAACAAAAACAACGAGCATAATCAACTTATACTTTGGTTGTACTTTTGTTTACATGACTTAAACCATTGGTGTATTTTATTGTTTTTTTTTTATTTCAATGATTGAACTATCATTTACCTGTAAGAATCAGTTATGCTACCTTTAGCAGTCCAATGTTTTTAAGAAAGAAGAGGGCTGTTCTGAAAAAATATTGGACAGCTAAAGGTAACATAATGGTTTCTTACATGTTAGTCCAATCACTGAAATAATGAACAGGGTTGCGTTCAACATCGTAGCGGCTACGTAGTGCTACGTAGATTTTAAGTATTGAGCGTGTACTGTAGCTATATACTAGTTGTTACATATATATTGATAGCAGCTGCGTGGCCGCTACATAGCTGCTATCAATATCTATGTAGCAGCTAGTCTAGAGCTTCACGTTCAATAGTAAAAATCTACGTAGCAGCTACGATATTGAACGCGGCCCAGGGTTGAGTTCAATATCGTAGCAGCTACGTAGTGCTACGTAGATTTTGACTATTGAACGTGTAGCTATAGACTAATTGTTACATAAATATGTATAGCAGCTACGTAGCCGCTACGTACCTGCTACGGCTACGTAGCTGCTACGATATTGAACTTAACCCTCGTAAAACAATAGAATGACGTCACAACAATGTTTTAATTATTACTATTCGGCTGACTTCATCCAGGAACTTCTTAGGAAGAAAGATAAGAAGTTAGCAATATCCTTTAACTTTACTTTCCGCTTATAGATGATGTTCTCTCACTAAATAATTCAATTTGGTGACTATGTTGAATGCATCTATCCAATCGAACTAGAGATAAAAGATACAACAGATAAATAAAGTCGGTCTTATATCTTGACTTACATCTATGAATTGACAATGAGGGTCGATTGAAAACAAAACTTTACGACAAAAGAGATGATTTCAGCTTTCCAATTGTGAACTTTTCTTTTCTAAGAAGCAACATTCCAGCATCACCCGCATACGGAGTAGATATCTCCCAATTGATACGATATTCCCGTGCTTGCTGCTCACAAGGAAGCTATAAAACCAAGATATTCAAATGGTGAAGTTGAAATCATCCTTTCGTAAATTTTACGGACACCATCACAAGTTGTTGACCGTTATGGAATAACCGTTTCACGTATGATATTGGACGTGTTCCTTACGTCGTAACTACAATCCCCTATCCTTTCATGAATGTGACCTACTGAATAAGCCTTTTTACAGGATTTGTTATAACATGAGCAACACGACGGGTGCCACATGTGGAGCAGGATCTGCTTACCCTTCTTGAGCACCTGAGATCACCCCCAGTTTTTGGTGGGGTTCGTTTTGCGTATTCATTAGTATTATATGTTGTGTCATATGTACTATTGTTTGTCTGTTTGTCTTTTTAATTTTTAGTCATTGTGTTGTCAGTTCATTTTCGATTTATGAGTTTGACTTTCCCGGGCCCTCTTTTTGTTGATAAAATGTCAATTGACAAATATCCCTATCCTAGTGGTACGTAGGAAGGGTTGGTTTAATGATACATGTACCAATGAAAAATGAAAATGTTTTTGGTACGCACAACCGGTAAGTTGACTTGCAGCAAAACCCAATAGAAGCAGATAACATGTCCCCCCCCCCCCAGGAATTAGGTAAAATTAACTATCGTTGGAGAGGTCCAACTGTAGCAGTACTCTTACTAAGACCACACTCGATCTTGAGATCTCTAATGAACCTACTACAGTTTTATTGATTGAAGGCACTTTTAAAACATACATGTACAGCGACGACAAATTGGTATATATATATATACATGTATATACATTGTATATATGTCAGGAGTACGTCTTATGACGTCAATTCAGACAAATAATCTTTACCAGCCAAAAGTACCACGTGTTTATGAAGAGCATTAATATTAAGGGCCATGATGCAATGAGACAAACGACTAAATGACCGAAGAACACAGTATTATAAAATAATTGAAAGAAAGCAATTTAATTGAAACCTTACAAAAACATATTAAAGTGCAGTATTTATTTTTTCTACTTCCTAAAAGTTCTTTTCTGATGAGTTGCAGACTTCATCCCTCTTATACTCTTAATAATTATTGATCTTGCTTGTCAATATCAGTTATAAAGGAAAGAATGGGACATACTATTATTAGTATAATAAATTTTATTATGAAATTAGAGCATGCATGATGTATTATAATATGATATCAGTTTTCAATTTTCATTTGTCAAAAAAAAATATCAGGAAGAGAATTTTGAATTGTAATTTGAAATAAAAATTGAAAATGATAACGATTTAATTATTTTTTTGGAATGTTTGCAATAAAAAAAATGGTCTATACAATTAATCATTATAATTGCATTTTCAATGTTGAAATTACTAGAATTGATCTTTGAAGCGGAAGTTTTATTTGTAATATTCTTAAACCAAACATCGATATTGAAAATCCATTAAAAAACTCACCTACTCAATTTTCCCGCATTACATCATGATAGTTATTGTTAGATGTGTATTGGTATTAAACCAAAGTCAACTTTGAGACATGAAATATTCAGAAACAATAGAATAAGTGTTAGTTTATATTTGAGCATTTGTGTGTTTAAAAGAAATATTCCGACAAAATTCATTTAAATGTTTTTGTTTTCTATTTACACCACGAAAAACATATAATTAGTCCTCTGTTGCTTCACTAGTAATCCTATCCATATAGACGATATAACACAAGGGTTTTGCTTAACATGTGGCCTTCAACAATGAGATAAACCTATACAGCATAATTCTCTGTAAAAATAATACCCAAAATGAAAAATATACAATTCAAATGAGAAAAATACGGCTTGCTATATGTACAAAACAAAGAGAAAAAAAACAAAACAAGACGATTAACACACACACTGAATTACAGGCACATTCATTGGCACTTATACCACATCTTCCTATACCTACATACAGAATGTGATGGGTTGCGCCAGTTTTTCTAGAGCCACAACCCTCCATCCATCCCCTAAGCCTGGGACAGTGCTGTAACAGTACAATATTAGAACAAACTATAAAAAAAACAGTTGAAAATGGCTTAACTCACCAGATCGGTACAAAGTAATAAAAACAACAAACAAAAACTTATTAGAGTGCATTTCTTTCTCACAAACGATGCAAACGACTAAGCGTGCACATGTTTTGATCATTTTTGTCAAACATACGTTTGCAAAGTTTACAAAAACTTTGACAAACTATTCAAACGCTAAAAATGCGTCTGCAGTTTGTCGTTTGTTAATATAAACGCTACTTTTTTTTCAAACTTCTTACTGATTAAACGAAGTATTTGTTTCTACGTTTGTAAAAAGTCTGTTTACCAACAACATGTGCATGCATTATTAAAAGTTCAAACAGGGTCAGTAAAGACTTATTAAACAATGTATTTGTTTCTACTTTTGTAGCGTTTAGAAAACAACAACAAACGCGACACAACGTTTACAAAATGTTGGATAGAAAGAAATGCGGCCTTTAGTATCCCCATTACCAAAGTACTTGCAGTTACTAGTATAACTTTCAAATTCTATAATAACTAATAATGTAAAACAAAATATGTATCTAAGACTAAAATATCGATCAGTTCACATCCAACATTCAACAGATGTAATGTAAAGTCCGAGAAACACGTGACCTTGTGCAATTCCCAGACACAGATATCGACTAATTGTATAATTGTAAGTGTTCATTTGTATCTAACAATAATATTTAGTTTGATTTTATTGTATTGCTAATACAATCAAGATTTGCACCAATACAAACAATATTTAAAAATATAATTACAGTGTTATTCAATGGATCAGTAAGTTTACCTGAATCGTATTTAAATTTCTGGGCTCGGTTAAAAACATTTCCATAAGGATTAGGATGTGTTGTTTCGTTTGAAATAAGTACAACAAAATCTCTGAACCAAATCTTTGTATCTATGAAATATTTCAATATCGGCTTTAAGTATTTGTGGAAATAAATCAGTGACTTAATATATTAGCAGTAATATATAGATATAGGAAGATGTGGTATGAGTGCCAACTCTCCATCCAAGTCACAATTTATAAAAGTAAACCATTATAGGTCAAGGTACGGTCTCCAACACGAAGCCTTGGCTCACTCCGAACATCACGCTATAAAGGGCCCCGAATATTACTAGTGTAAAACCATTCAAACGGGAAAACAACGGTCTGATCTATATAAAGAACGAAAAACAAAAAACACTTATGAACCACATCAACAAACGACAACTACTGAACATTAGATTTCTGACTTAGGACAGGTACTGACATAGATCATTAGTATACAAAACGTCCCTACAGAAACGGACATAATAAACGAGTTTGATATATAAACTCCGTAAGATGGCGTACAAGAAACATCTCCGCTAAAAAAAAGAGAGAATTTACAATAGGGAACAAAAAATTCCTTTTGTCGTAAATCATAGCCCGTGAGTTTTCTGTGTAAAACTGAAAATATATACATGTAAAAGGGCACTTAATTTACCTGAAGTTATGAACTTTGGTGAAGGGTTTGCAGACTTAAATATAGACATAGAAAACTTTACTTTAATTTGGAAAAGCTTACTAGTACATTACAAACAATCTAGGCTCTGATACAAAATATATTAAAACGTATACAAAACACATATAATAGTTTGTAATCTCTTATGCTGACGGACTGTCGAAAATGATGACATGAACTGATCCATGTATATCGCTCTTTTTGCTTTTATCATTGTACTTTTTCCATACTATATCTTCTTTATTGCTTAGAAATACAACAAACAATCGATCTAAATGATAAATGAAAAAAAAATAATTTTCAAAAATTATAACTTTAAAAAAATAAACTTTTATCAATGTAAAGTTTCGTTCAATATTCAATCGTTAATGTTTTTATACGGTCTATAATTCTTCTTTAATTGAAAAACAAAATTATCAATGAAACATGTTATTCAATATTCGGTCTTTATTCTTTTTTTAATTAAGAAAAAAAAAACTAATTTAAAATTGTTTCCGATTTTGTTTCTAATTGACTGGTTAATGCTTGACTTGCGGCATATCCTTCCATCAATATTATGAGTAAGGAAGTGTTCTTGAAAGAAAATTATAAATATATTTGATAATATTCGTTTATTTTTGTCTTCGTACTAACCTAGATAAATAAAAAGAATGAATAAATGAATAATCAAACGCAATTTGTCTGTA
The DNA here is from genome assembly GCF_965363235.1 of Mytilus galloprovincialis. Taxonomy (NCBI): domain Eukaryota; kingdom Metazoa; phylum Mollusca; class Bivalvia; order Mytilida; family Mytilidae; genus Mytilus; species Mytilus galloprovincialis. The sequence continues at coordinate 49,039,504 of NC_134845.1, forward strand.
TTTTTGAGAGCAAGGATACATGTATAAATATATATAGAAAATTATTGGTAATGGTAAAGACTCAACGTTTGAATTCTAGATGACAGCAGTAAGGCGGTATGATCCGATTTAATCTTTTCTAGACTAAATATGGCAATGAATGTAATCATATAAATTATAAGGGTGTTGCTAAACGGCGGAAACGGAATACTGAACGGAAACGAAAAACGGAAACAGAAAGAATTAACATATTTTCTTTTTGGTTGTTCTATCTACATAGTCATGTTTTATAGAGTTAAACACATGTTTAAATGAAAGAAAAACAGAGGAATAAATTTTAAATAAAAGATTTTAAAGCATAAATATATAAAAAGAAGATGCGGTATGATTGCCAATGAGACGACTCTCCACAAGAGACCAAAATGACACAGACATTAACAACATCCCAGTATAGGTCACTGTACGGCCTTCAATAATGAGCAAAGCCCATATCGCATAGACAGCTATAAAAGACCCCGAAATGACAAATGTAAATCAATTTAAAACTAGAAATCTAACAGACTAATTTATGTACAAAAAATGAACGACAAAACAATTATGTAACACATCAACAAACGGCAACCACTGAATAACAGGCTCCTGATTTGGGACATGCACACACATACAGAATACGGCGGGAATAAATATGTTAGCGGGACCCCAACCCTCTCCCTAAAGAATTGAAATAATTAGCAATACCGTGACATGATGAGACCATGTTTATGGTATACTTGATAAGTTCATGCTCATGCGTACATGTATGTCTTTCATGCGATTCTGTCTGGGGGCATTGGCCTCGATTCTATATATAGACTGTGAAGTAGTAAACTTTTAAGGAAATGCTTTTCATCGTTTTTTTCTTTGATTCTTTTTTACTCGCCTTGAATCAAGATTAATGATGTGGTTTGTCTTGTTGCGTTTTTCTGCATTGGTGATTTTCGTTGTATCTTTTCTTGTGTAATGGAAGAAAAACGTAAAAGAAACCTAATAGGACAATGATATATGGACAACAAATCGATAAAGGAACCTGGGAATTAGAATAGAAACTTGCATGAATTCACTCATTATACAAAACCTTTTTCACCTGATGCATATAGAATGATAGGTAGTTTCGTTTTTGATACTGACTATATCATGTGGAATACCTAGACGAGCCCGTTAGGGAAATGGGAAAATGTCTTCTTTTTCTTTTAAAATGAAGATTTTTTAATGGATGGCTATGTTCTCATATACAGAAAAGGACTAGAATAGAAAGTTGAATAGACTTTTTTTATGTAAAACTTGACAAAATCACTCACTATACAAAACCAATCTCACCTGATTACTACACTATTTGGTATTATTAGTAGCCCACATGGCTATTCGATTTGCAGCCTTAACCAAGTTAGTCGTAGGCATGTCCTAGTGAAGGGTTTTCAAAATCAATTTGTCAACACAGCTTTAAATATCATTCCACTTGCCTTAAGTCTCCTCTAAAAGTTCAATCATTCTCAAATAGCCGTGCATTTAATTTCATAATATTACAATTGAAAATAGTGTCACTCATTTGGTATGCTTTTTTACTATAGTTAACATTAAAAGATGGGCGAAAGATACCGAAGGGACATCCAAACTCACAAGTCAAAAATAAACTAACAACGCCTTTACTAAAAAAAAACCAACAGACAAACAGACAAACAGACATCAGACAAACAATAATACGCAAAACACAAGTATATTAAACTAAAGCTCAGCAACTCGAACCGCCATCAAAAACTATGGGTGATCTCAGTCGCCCATGAAGGATAAACTGACCCAGCTTCTTATGTGACACCCGATAACATAGAAATGACTTTTATTCATATTGGTAGTTTTTGAAGATTTTGATGATATGTCATGAGAACTGAAAACTCATTCTTCTTTGTACTATAAAATTTCATGACGAAAATGATACTTTATTTTACACTACACATCTGATCGTTTAGATGTATCTTCCGGACAATTTGCAAACACCTGATTATCCAAGATATCATTGATATCATTTACTAATTAACACCTGACCCAGATCAGTTCGTTGGGATACCCCAGAATCAACGGTCTCTGGCAGTGTTGGACCTTGTTGGTGTTGTCCAATTTACCACGACTCTTTGCCTGCGGAAAGCATAGGAATGAGTAAACACAACATTGTGTATAACCAGGTTTCATGTAACTGTTAAATTTCGATTTTAGGAGTTTATATGGGTCTTTTTCAAAATATAACATACATATATCTGTAACGTGTTCATGTGTTCTTATCGATGTTTTAGAGCAATCATTGATGACTGCACATAGTTGCAAATGCGATATTTACGTAAATCATTGAGGATATTATACATTGTAATTATCTAGCCGGTTACGCATTATGTTGGAGCAAACTAAGTGTTAGGGCATCTTGCAGAGAATGTATGTTTTAGATACTTAGCGCAAATGCACAAATGTCTGCTGTTTTACTTTCACAAGGTATTAAGTTGGTATTGATGGTTGTTGAAAAATTGGTGAATAATGATATGATAGCCGCGAATTTATTATATATTGTTTAGACATTCTATGGCTTATTTTTGGTGTATTGATTCCATATTCTAATTTTTAACTCTCGGCTAGCCTATACTTAAGTTATAATATCTTTCATTTTTGGATAGAACGGTACAATCTAATTGGTGTCCTCTGAATTGTTCATTCAATGTTTCTGCTCTGTCATGGTCGTTTTCTGCTGATATACCTGTTTTAGTCTTTAGTGGTAGTATACTTTGAGAGTTCTTATATATCTGACCTGCCCTACCATTTGAAATTTTCTCGTCACTTGGCGTCCGTCGTCCGTTTTCGTCTTTGTTAATCTTTCCAACTTTAAAACTTGGCAACAATTATCATAGTATTTTAGCAAGTGTGTTAGATAACCTGTCTAAAATTAAAACATAGGGATAAAATGCAAGTGCTGTCTATTGAAAATCGCTATGAAAAGCGAAAACTTGATATGAAAAACATATTTAGAACATGAGCTCTACCTAATTTCCATTCACGTCAAAAGAACGGACAAATGATTTCTTGTAGAAGTTTTCGCCTTTATATGACGAATTTTACCACTTTCCATATTTGCCTATTATATTGAAATATATAATGAATCGATAGACATTTTTAATACTAGTAGCAAAAATTACCACAACGGCAAGGGTAGCATGTCCGGTGAAATCATTAGTCGACTCGCTATTGGAGTTTTCACTCTTAATGATTTGACCAATCCTTGAAATCTATAACGGATAACTAGAAACTTTTTAAACATAAATGATCAGCAAGACAAGATCTATAAACAATTCAAATTTCTGTAAACAGACTTTTTAAACTAACGATTTCCCTTAAAGGATGACTTTTTTTATTATCCTCTCCGTTGTGTTTTGGGTAAAAACTTAAGAAGATCGAGAGATTTTTTTCAAGAACTATTCAAGTCTATAATGCTGTGTAAGATGCACATAGACCTAGATTAATGGCACGTGCTTCTGTAGCCTCTTGGATTTTTAGCTGTTATGTATTTGATTACTATTTTCTTTGATATCTAGCTACTATCCTATTGTCAACATAATTGTTGTTTCATTTCGTTATTTCAGTCGTTATTTATTTTTGTAGTTCTATCCATTCCCCCCCCCCTAGTTTCCGTCCATATAAATATTTCTTTCCGTTTCCGTTCCGTTTTCCGTTTCCGACCTTTAGAAACACCCAAATTATAAACATGCATACTACGGGTGAATAAAGTGCACAAATAGACGGAAATGATAAACATATCTTGCAATAGTCGACAGTACACATGCTCCGAGATAAATAACATTTTACCAATAGTTCGCATGCATGTCTTAGGATATCATATCTACAACACTGCTGTATTGACATGTGGAAGCCTGATCGACTCGTACATGTATACGAGTAAAACCAAAAAATTGAAAACTGCAATTGACTGGTTTTCGATAACGTTCTTATCATTAAGAAGTAAGGACTCAAACTGGCCCGCTTGGAGTAAGGAGGAGTGGATAGGAGTCCCTCATTCTCAAGTCATTACCCACCAAACGCCACTTCCGACTCGCCTACGACATGTTTCCTTCCCCTTACTCCAATCTCTCTACTTTCTTAGTTTGGTAAATTGGTAAATAAGATTCAAACATATCCCTTTTCTCCCCCCTTTTCATACTCTTCCCTCTCACTGACTCCCGCCCTTTCCTTCCAATATTGCTTTACCCTTGTAAACCTCCCTCACTGTCAACGATGCGACCGGGTATGATGTAACTTAATTGATATAGATACAATGGATAAGCGTAGATTCTTGAAAAAGAAACTATGAGCCCGGAGTGTTACATTGTTACATTGTTCACTAACTAGTGCTAATTTAAATTTGTCATGTATTTTAGCACTTAGCAAGTACCCGGGGAAATCTAAAATTTATTTTCGACTTTCTTCTGATGATGAAATATTCGTTTTGATAATCTATATGTAGAACGTTCGAAATCCTGTAGATCCTCTTTGTTTAGTACAGGGAGTCTTAATTGCCGATTGCTATGTACACGTAATCGAACTGCTATATCACTAGCCTGTAAACGTCGAGGTTGTTTGTTTGAGTCCCACACGTGGCAGGTGAATTTAAATTGACTTGGGTTGTCAGTTTTCCAATCGAAAGTTTGTTTGTTTTTCCCAGGCACTCCCGACCGGCTTTGAAGTTTCAACAACTAGAACAATTGACCGCCACAAAATAGCACAATATTGTTTTAAGTGGTGTTCAACACCATTCAATCAATCCGTTTATTTAGTACAAAAATGATTTTTTGGAAAACAAAAAGTTGGTTTCAGTTTTTGGAGAAAAAATAATTTGTTTTTGACCCTGAGAAAAAAAAATGTTTGTTTCACCCGCAGCTGCCCACTATATGTAATGCTAAAATTGAAAAAAAAGAATTGTTTTCGGCTTGTCGACTTGTTGCTAAAAAAAGCTTGTTTTTCGCCTGGCGAAAAACAAAGTTTGTCCAGAAAAAAAACCCATAGCCCCCTCCCCCGAAAATCAAATGAATTCTGCCTAATACTTTTTTTTTATCAAAGAAGGTTTACATTTACAAATTCTCTAAATTTGATAGGGTGCATTGGTGTTGTAACGCCTAAATTAATATAAACACTTTAAACATGAGTAGTTTTTTTTTATTGACATTGAGAAATATGTATTTAACAGAGTCCAAGTGGTGTTGATGTTAGCAAATGGCGTGTAGGTAAAGAAATGGATATGGAAAGATGTGTACGACAAAATAATCCTATGAGATATAATTCAAGATGAATAAACTGTATATTGATGTTCTTCATCTTAAATATATAATGATAAATTACAATGGCAGATTTAAGGGGTGGCATAGAGGGCACACAAAATCGTTGAGAACATTTCGTCTAAACTCCGATCTGCACCGTTTTCAAGAACTACGCCCTATTTTACAGAGGATTGTTTCGCACCTGAAACGTACAGCAGCTGCAAAACTTTATAATTACTTGATAATCCTTAATAATAATAAATAAAAACTTCTGTTTTTGTAATTATATTCTGACGTGAACATTTCACGTTTGATCTAATTATGAAAGAAAGAGGATGTCAATCTCCTTTCTTTATAATTTAAAGTATGAATTACTGGAGAAGAATCCGTATAAAGGATATTACACTGCGGGATTTCATTGAAACCTTATTTCCAGATGCTCACAAGTGTTGTTATGTTAAAAATAAAGGCTTCAAAGGTATTGGATAGAGGATGTGGATTCGTCAATAGTTGAACGTAGATGACTCACAGTTTTGTTTTACTATAATGATTGACGTCACACTTCGCTATAAATCTCTATACAACATTTCATCATTGTACGTTTGATGTCAGCTACGTCCTAGCAGTGTATTGTTGAGCAAAGATAAGTTTTGTTTTATCCTTTGTCGCCTCTTTGTTTTACTGAAGAACCACATCGCAGTACAGTTTCTTAAAAAATCTGGACTTTTTAAAGATACCATTGCAACATTGCTGTGTGCTATTAACGCCTTTTTTTGTAAAGGGTACAAACATGCTTAAACCAGCATCTTCTCTAATTGTCGTCTTGAGTTTTATAATATCAGGTAGCAATACAGTTAGGAAAATAAACTAATTGACACTGATAATTTTTAACCACCAACTTTCACTGGCTTTTAAACAAATAAGGCTTGTGTTATATTCTTGTGTGTGCATATGTATGGAAATATCATCTTCCTACGAAAGCCGAGAAGGATCATTCAAAATTCAAAATTCAAAATTCAAAATTCAAAATTCAAAATTCAAAATTCAAAAATCAAAAATCCTACATTAATCTATCATGATTCCACGCGCTTACGAAAGCCAAAAAAGATCGCACTTTACACTTTAATATGCTACTGAAAGCTATTCTAGAAAGATTGTTAAGAACACGAACCCATTGAAACAAGGTAAAGGGTCCGTTAAACCTTCATAGGGATACATCTAACTTTACCATTTGACACCCATGGTAACACAGCGTCCTTGCAAGTAGCAACCCTCTATCAAGAAAATAAGAAAGGAAACCCTTGCCCTATACTACTACAGCTGGAAAGTTGCTTCACTGAAATGGAACGTTCACAATGGAAATATTGAAATCATCGCTTTTTCGTAAAGTTTAAATATGTATGAAATATTTACCTCTGGAGGTTAAGCAAACAAGATCTTATAATAACCTAGTTTTCCAACGGTAGAATCTAGTTACTAAAATATGTATATACACAAGACAGATTTTGTGTATCGTTTATCAAATTCTGATAATTTTATGTTGTTATATCAACAAAATTCGTGTTAAGTTTTTGACAATTTTTCTTTATGTTATTTGAGAGTTACGGTCTATGATTGTCGAAAGATGATACTTTTGGCATTTACTTATGTAATTCCATTTATTACGAAAGCGTATTAGGGTCATCCTTTTTTATTTATTTTTTTTTCAAATTGGCAACTTTAATCTTGGAATTATCAACTTTAATATTGCAATTTTCAACTTTAATCTTGGAATTCTCAATTTTAATCTGGGTGGAAGGGTTAACTTCGATTTTTTTTGGGTAGGGGTGTGCTATGTTTGTCTAAAACAATGTACCCATTTCTATATAATATTAACTAATATATGGTACCTATATCTATATATTAAAATTGTGACCCGCCATGACATTTCCCGGCTTATGGAGGTAGAACGTCATTGTTAGAAAAAATATGAACATGATAAATATCGAGATTCAATGAAATACGTATTTGTGAAGAAGAGATAAACTATCTCCTTGGCTTCTTTTTTGCGGACGCCGAACTATACATTACATATAAGTTTTGAAGAAGTTTTACTTTATCGTTTGAAGTGAAAAATATTTGAATCCACATTTTAAATTGATACACAAAAAAAAAATCAAAATTCTCTGCTCTATAGATTTTATTTCATAAATGGAGTCTGAAATATATCCATAACAAATACACCGTATCAAATGCATATAAGAGAACACCTACGTATAAACTGTTACGCGTCGCATACTATGTATAATGCATAATAAATCTAAATTAAAAGAAGATAAAATTGAAAAAGGAAATTGTGAATGTGTCAAAGCGACAACAACCCGACCACAGAGCAGACAACAGCCGAAGGCCACCAGTTGGTCTTCAATGTAGTGAGAATTCCCGCACCCGTTGGTGTCCTTCAGCTGGCCCCTAAAAAATACGTATACTAGTACAGTGATAATGGACGTCATACTTAACTCCGAATTATACACAAGAAACTAAAATTAAAAATCATTCAAGACTAACAAAGGCCAGAGGCTCCTGACTTGGGACAGGCGCAAAATTGCGGCGGGATTAAACATGTTTATGAGATCTCAACCCTCCCCCTATACCTCTAGCCAATGTAAAAAAAGTAAACGCATAACAATACGCACATTAAAATTCAGTTCAAGAGAAGTCCGAGTCCGATGTAAAAAGATGTAACAAAAGAAAATAAATAAAATGACAATAATACTTTAAATAACAACAGACTACTATCAGTTAACTGACATGCCAGCTCCAGACCTCAATTAAACTGATTGAAAAATTATGTCTTCATCATATGATAATATTTTTTTTTTTTTTAAATAAATGTGTTTAGTTCCGATGCAAAGACCCTATAAGTGAATCAATATTAACGTCAAAATACGCAATCTTTAATGACCTTACAACAGTATCGTAACTATATTCCTTCTTAATAAGTCTGTTTAAAGGTTTTGTAAGCTCTTGATGTGAATACTGACATTTTTGTGCTTTGTAAAGAATATTACCATAAGAAATTGGATGTGAAATACCTGAACGTATAAGATTTCTGCATGGTGAGTTATATTTACGAATTATTTCCTTATACCGGTGATAAAATTTAGTAAATGTTTTGACCAGTTTGTGATATCGAAATTTGTGATATTTTCAGTAATACATAAATTTCTCTCGCTAAAATCTAATACGTTGTTGCATACACGAGCGAATCGTACACGTTGAGATATATAACACCATAAAATGGTGACAAGGGAACATCACCATCTAAAAATGAATAATTAACAATAGGAATTGAAAAATCATCTCTTTTATCGTAAATTTTTGTATTAAGCTTCCCGTTAATGATATAGATATCAAGATCGAGGAAAGAGCAGTGGTCATTGTTAGTATTAGTTTTATTTAAAGTAAGTTCAACAGGATAAATTTCTTTAGTATACATACTGAAGTCGTCAATATTGAAAGCCAATATATCATCCAAATATCTAAAAGTATTGTTAATTTTTTGTATCAAATGTTGTTTCGATGGGTCTTTGCTAATTTTAGTCATAAATTGTAACTCGTAACAATACAAAAACAGGTCCGCAATAAGTGGTGCACAGTAAGTCCCCATTGGAATTCCAAAAACTTGACGATATACGAAATCTCCAAAGCGAACAAAAATGTTATCAAGTAAAAATTTAAGCGCATATATAGTATCAAAGCATGTCCAATTGACATAGTTTTTTTGTTTATTGCTGCTAAAAAATGACCTAAAAGAGTTTGAACAATGTACTCGCATTCTGACTTTTTAAATGCCCAGTTAACTAGGGATGTGATTTTTTTCTTAACAAGAATATGAGGCAAAGTGGTATATAGGGTAGAAAATCAAAACTTTGAACAGATTCAAAATCACCAATATATGCATGCAATTTATCAAGTACTTCCAACGAGTTTTTGACACTCCAAAAGTAATTAATTCCACTAATTTCAAAGGCCTTATTTCAACAATTTATTATCAGGTTTTTTATTGTACCAAGTGTACTAGTTAAGTAAAACAGACAATTTAGTAGTGGAACAATGGCTTGAAGATGAAATGAATCTATATTTGTAAGGTTTTTTGTGTAGCTTCGGTAGCCAGTACATAGTTGGGACTTTCATTGTATTTGGTTCTGCTTGTAAAGAAGTAGCTAAAAGTTTGTGTTTGTTACAGATGTCGTTTTCTGAAAATGAAGTCAGTTGGAATGTTGGTGAACTCGTGATTTCCTTCCTCCAGGAATTCTTAAAGCTTACTTTGACAACTTTTAAACTAACTTCATTTCAACCAGTTTAAATTACATGTTCTAAAATAGAGCTACAAAATAAAACCCAAAATGCTCTGCTCTATAGATTTTCTTTCATAAATGGAGTCTGAAATATATCTATAATAAGTGCACCGTATAAAATGCATATATGACAACACCAAGACTTGTAAACTGTTACACGTCGCATACTTTGTTTAAGAGACATGCATGATAAATCTAAATTAAAAGACAAACTTTAAAAAAGGAATTCTTAAAGCTTACTTTGACAAATTTTATACTAACTTCGTTTCAACAAACTTAAATTACATGTTCTAAAATAGAGCTAAGAATAATGAATTGTTTGTATTATAGTGAATTTAATTCTTTGAAATTTTATTCAAATACGCTATTGAATATGATAACTAAGGGCCAATAAATACAATAATTTTGTATTTTATAATTTGGTGCCTTCAATAAATAAAAGTCGTCATAGAACAGTCTCATTTTCATACCGGTATTCGAAATGACTCGTTTCATTGCTATTACAACACATATGTCATAATACCAGTGTACGTATAGGAGCCAGGGCAAAAAGTGGACAAAACTATGTCCCCTCTCATTTTAAGACAAAAATTGCCACACACAAACATTTTTTCAAACTTATCCATTCTTGTAAATGGCCTATTTCTATATGAAGGTATACACAGACAGACGTGCCGCCGGAATAATCTCAGCTACAGCGGAAGGGGCATTAATTTTAACGCTTGTCCGTCTGTACGTATTCTTGGGAAAATTTACAATTTGGAAGTTTCCGCAATTTAACTTTATTTTGCCTTTAACAAATGCTATGAAACTTATATGCAATTCTAATTACCATCAAACTGAGATCAAGTTTAAATTTGGCTGGCATCACTTTCACCATTCAAGCCCATTTAATGGAAAATGTTAAATTTGTCGTCTACGCGCTCTAACTTTATGTGCCTCAACAAAATGTTATGAAAGTTACATACAATGCTTATTACCACTTCAACAATGAGCAAATCCCATACCAAATAGAAAATCATATAAAACCCCGATGTCATTATATGAAAAAGAAGACTGCTTCAAATGCCATTAGCACCACTGAACCAAAATGTACATATGATACATATGCGGATAATTAGCATGTTCCAGAGAGGTATACAGCCGTTTAAAACATAAATTATAGCTGGTACTCCAGGAATATATTTGCATAGGAGTATTTTCACTTAATTTGACACAAAGCTTCTGTTTTTAACCGGATTTTTGTGACAAAAATGTCGGTTATTGATTTGGGGATGTACGGCGGGCGGGCGGGCGGCAATCAAATGTTGTCCGTGCATTAACTCATGAACCGTTCAACCAAAGCTTTTAAAATTTTAATATGTTATTCCTGACAACTATACAAAGGTCAAGTTCAATAATGGCGATTTTGACTTTTACCGTTCAGGAGTTATGGTTCTTGAAAGATTGAAAAATGGAGTTGTCCGTGCATTTACGCATGAACTGTTCTACCAAAGCTTCCCAAATTTTAATATGTTGTTACTAATGAAAGAATGGAGGTCAAGTTTAATAATGACGACTTTGACTTTTACCGTTCAGGAGTTATGGTTCTTGAAAGATTGAAAAATGGAGTTTCCAGTCGTGTCCTTGCATTTATGCATGAACTGTTCTACCAAAGCTTCTGAAATTTTAATATGCTGTTACTGATGACAAAATGGAGGTCAAGTTCAATAATGACGATTTTGACTTTTACCGTTTAGGAGTTATGGTTCTTGAAAGATTGAAAAATGGTTTTTCCCGTCGTGTCCGTACATTAACTCATGAACCATTCAACCAAAGCTTTTGAAATTTTAATATGTTGTTACTGATGACAAAATAGAGGTCAAGTTCAATAATGACGATTTTGACTTTTACCGTTCAGGAGTTATGGTTCTTGAAAGATCGTAAAATAGCGTTTCCATTCAGGTTGCATTTACTCATGAACCATTCAATCTAAGCTTTTCAAATTTTAATATGTTGATACTGATGACAAAATGGAGGTCAAATTTGAAATTGACGATTTTCACTTTCACCATTCATCAGTAATGGTTCTTGTGATATTGCCAGGACACAAATAAATGTTAATAAATCCGGTTTGCTGTCGTTGTGACAGCCTCTTGTTTATCTTTATTATACACAAAATTTCTGTAACCTGTTGTACTCGTCGTTTAATTGCTATTTTAGGAGGGAAATGATAACTTTATTTAGAAATGTTGTTTTTTAGTGCAAATGTTTTTTTTATTGTTACTATCAGAAAGTTTTCTTGTGAATTTTTAACTTATAGTGTCTTTGCTAAAAAAGAACCTACATCGAAAGATCAAGTTTTCAGTGTTTACTTAGAAGGTAATATTTTGACACTAGATTTCCCAATGACAGCAATGAAAAAATCCGAAAACCCTGGGTAAAATTGATATCCAGGAACATTGCAAAACATTTTCACCAGTTTCAAGGCGGTTTCGGGTTAAAGAAATACAGAAATAAATTAATGAATAATCATTTAAAAAAAAAACAGTTGAAATTTTATATTACAGTCAAATATAGTATGTCAAAACTATGTAAGCATCCTCTACAATGAAAGAGAATTTGTCTTTTCGGACACAATGCGAAATGCTTAAATTCTTTCAGCATAAAACTATCAATGTGTTCCCTGTATGGATAAAAAAAAAACCGCTACGATCTCCATTCATAGCCTGCTTATTCTCTAATTTTACACCTGACAATAATTCTCATTCACTATATCGAAAAGTGGACGACATACTTTTTGTGTTGTATAAATGAGGATGCTGCACATTCTGTATGTGCCTGTCCCAAGTCCGGAGCCTGTAATTCGGTGGTTGTCGTTTTTTGCTGTATATCAAATTTGTTTTTTCGTCCGAATTGTTTTACATTTGTCATTTCGGGGACTTTTATAGCTGACTATGTGATATGGGTTTTACTCATTGATGAAGGCCGTATGGTGACCGATAGTTGTTTTAATTTCTGAGTCATTTTAGTCTCTTGTAGAGATTTGTCTCATTGGCAATCATACCACATCTTCTTATTTTGATATTATGAAAGATTCTCAAGTCATGAAAAGAATAAGAAAAAATAACAATCAAACAAGGATTGAAGTGACACTCGATATCTCTCTCACCCGGAGTAAAAGTGATAACAAGTAATGTTTAACTTGTCTGACATAATGTCGGCACATATCCTTTGATTGAAAAGTGAACATTATAATGTTTGTCTGTGCACTATTATATTATTAATCTACGGTATATTTTATCAGATCAATTGATCAGATTAAGACAATATTTGTTGTGTTTGGATTGAACTGCAATAAAACAGGATTATCTTTCTTGATTTGCGAGTTTTGAATTCTGAATTCTGAATGATCCTTCTCGGCTTTCGTATCTTCCTTAGATTTGATTTCCAATAATTAAAATGGTGAAGATTGGTCTCTTGTTTACGTAACCATGGCAACAGACTGCATTAATCAAATACTTGTTGAAAGAAAACCAATGTAATTTCTTGACCTATGGGCGAAAAAATGTGAAAATACAGACTGTCGAACAAAACAATGGCCTGAGAATGACGTGCAAAAACAATCCTATTGTTCATATTAGCCCATTTCAAAGGCTACATTATTCTTCAGCTATCTAATAAAATCAATTTTCTTGCACAAAAACTATTGTTATAAAAAAAATCACTATATCAAATGTAAAACTAAATTCTAACTGTGTTAGGCTACCTTCGTTTTCTTCTTTGTGTTTGTCTCTTGTTCGATCTCTTTGACGTTTTGTTTCGTGTTTTTTTTTCATAGCGTTGTCATTTTTCATTCGTTTTATGAGTTGTAATTTCCACTTGGTATCGTACGACCGTCCCTACGTACATGTATTGTTTCATTTATATGCTAAAGAATAAATACACTTATGTGCAGCATAGGTGACTTTATGGCACAAAATTAATAAAGACTGTTAATTTTTATTGTATTCAGTCTTGTGTTATCATGTTCTGTAAATTTTTGGAAATATGTAAAAATAGTTAAGTAGGTACATATGTTATTATCTGACTTGAAACTCTCTGGAATTCTTTAATTGAAAGGGGGCGCTGCTACAAGCACATGTTTGAATATCCAGCCTCTTTTCCAAATTGCTGCCGAAGGAGAAACAAGTACAGAAATTTGGTGACATTCAATTTTTATATATATTTTTTATCTAAGCATGCCTTTAAACACACTCATACTAGGTCATTCCATTTGCCATCGGCTTCAGAACTACCTGAAAGCAGGACACGATCATAGACACCATTTAGACTTTAATTTGATAAAAACTTCAAATGTGGAGTGGCATGGCGTAGGAGGAAGAACTATTCATAAAATGATGAAGTTCGACTTGGGCATAGTTAAACTTATTAAACCCGATTGTGTTGTTCTACTAGCTGGTGGTAACGATGTAGTAGAGGACACGTCGGTTGAGGAAGTGGCATATAAAATGATAAGTTTTTGTTCGATCCTGACAAATACGTATGGCGTGCGACGAGTAGTAATATGTGCCATCATGCCACGCTTTCCACGGGATAATTTCAGATTAATGAAAGATAGCGTCAGAGATAGAGAATGCAAGAATATGTATTTCGAAAAAGCACAAAAAATAAATAACATTATAAAAATCGAGGTTGAAAAATCATCGAAATTTATCTTTTGGGATCATAACAAAAGATTTTCCTTCGACACCACACATAAAAATTCATGCAAAGATAAATTTAATTCCGATGGAGTACATCTGAATACAAAAGGTCAATACCATTTATACAAGTCGGTAAGAGGAGCAGTTATCTATGCCTGCAAAGAGATTAAATCAGAAAATGGAAATTAACACGTATCTGAACCGCATTTGAAAATTTTGTAATATTTTTTAAACTTCCGGTGGATACTCGCAACAGAATGACAATCGACATTATGATGCATAATCATGTTTCGAGTAGTACTTACCATATATAAATACACGTTAACACACAAATTTACATATCAAACCCACATATTACTGTTTTGATTGATATCAGAATACACAGCACATTATTACCAGTCTTGACTTTTATAACAATGACAGTAAAGTAGGTCATGCATAGTAAACAATAGAAAATTATATATATAATTTTTTTCAGCAGAATGCTTTTTACATCTAACACAAACAATTTTAACTGGGAGTATCTCCAGATTTAATTATTTAAACAGATTAACATGTCTGAATAATCAGGCTGAAATATAAAGAAAAACAAATAGACAAATTAAATTAAAAAAAAAAAAAATTATAGGCCTATTATAAATAAAAAATACTATATTGGAAGTATCGTATTAATTTTGCATTAGTATATTCTGGACAATGCCTCCCAAAAGACAAGCATCGTTTGGAGTGGCAGGTGCCATTAAGAAAATGAAGACGGCTGCCTAGAGAAAGCAAAATTCATCTGTGAGGCCAAGGGGCCTCCAAATCCTCCAAATAATCCAACAGTTATGTCCCCAGATGTCATGGAGGAGTTAACCAATCGTGTCACAGAAAGGGTAGCTAGCCGTATGGAAAGGAGAATGGAAGAAATTTTCGACAAAATAGCTTCAAAAAATAATGGCAATTCAGACGTTCAGGAGGCTGAAGTACAACATCATGTGGAAAATCTGAACAGAAATATACAAGGTAATGGAGAGCAAAACAATGACAATAACATTGTAGTTGTCAGTCCAGAGGTTCTGGCTGTACAACCAACCGTTGACAAACAAATTATTGGGGGTCAATCAGCCTTTGTAAGTTGCTCCCTAAAACCTGGGAGAAACATACCAGATAAAATTAAACAACAAATCTGGGCGGGACAATACATCAACTTCCACGCCCTATTAGAAAATGATGAGACAAAATACAGACTACAACTGGTTCATGGGGCCGACAACCCTGAATTGTCCATTACTGAAGAACAGAACAAGAAAACATTAACTCTAAACCAATGGCTATCAGCCTGGAACAAATTCACGGCAATAATTTGCACTAAAAACCCTAAATTAGGGTCTGTAATTCCCCACCACATGGAAATAATCCTGGAAATGTCACGAGAAGGGGGGAACTGGCAAATGTATGATATAGAATTTAGGAAATTAGTAGAAAAAGGAGAAGCGCAATGGGGGTGTACACACCTAGAACTGTATATGAGAGCTAAACTACAAGGAAACCTGAAAACTGGGAATGACAATAACAAAAGTGGAAATACTCGCTGGCCAGTTGGAGTATGTTTTTCTTTTCATAAGGGTTTAGGGTGCAAGTTCAATGATAAATGCAAGTTTCAGCACAGATGTTTTAACTGTGGTTTTAACCACTCATTTTCAGCATGTAAAAAACCGGTTCGGCTACCCTACAAGTTCACACAAAACAGTAACAACATAAAAAAGATACAAGGTGGGAATAACCAGCCCTTTCGTGGTCCCTCCGTATCTAATAACAGAGACGACACCTCTTCCCCAAGGACAGAAAAAACTGTCCCCACTAGAAAATGAGGTTAAATATAATTTTCATAGCAATACTCAAGTCAAGGTTGATAGGCTTGGATATTGGTTAAAAGGACATAATATAAAAATATACAATTATTTGGTTAACGGCTTTAAATTTGGATTCGATGTTGGATTCAGAGGTTCTGTTAATCATAATACAGTTGATAATTTATTATCAGCAAAGACAAAACCGGAGATGGTGAGACAAAAAATTCAAAATGAAATTAATGCGAATAGATTTGTTGGCCCTTTTGATGTAAAACCTTTTACAGAAATGCAATTATCCCCTTTGGGACTAGCAGAAAAGAAAATGCCTGGGACATATAGAATGATCCACCACTTATTAATAGACAAATAAAAAAATATATTGTACCCTTACATCCAATCACAGCGCTCTTAAGTTGACTTCCTACGCCCTGTCTTGGGTACACAAAAGGCCAACCTAATGCTAGGAAAATGTAATACTACCGTTTTCCCTTGAGTGTAGTGTTACAAAGTATTGAACGGAACGGATATGTGATCTCTGCACCGAAGATTGCATTTGTTTAGTATACAAACTACTAAAACTAGCACTCTTGTTTTCTTAAATTATAATTACCATACTATTTACATGTACCATATCTACCTATAAATTATAATGTAAATTTATGCACAAATAAATTTGGTCTCAAAATGGACAAATTAAATTTCTCATTCAGCAAAAGTTTCATCCATGTCAATTCATTTGCTAGTTTTGGAAAACAATAACACTAAAAGCACTTTTATTTGTCAGCTTATGGCTAATTTTAAAAATGTTCTTCATGCGAGTTGGTAAGATGGTGTTGTGACATCTAAACACTTGAAAATTAGGAAATGTTGTATGATTGTCAGCGAGACACATATCTAATATAAAAAAGAAGATGTGGTATGATTGCCAATGAGACAACTGTCCACAAGACACCAAAATGACACAGACATTAACAACTATAGGTCACAGTACGGCCTTCAACAATGAGCAAGGCCTATACCGCATAGTCAGCTATAAAAGGCCCCGATATGACAATGTAAAAAAAATTCAAACGAACAACTAACGGCCCTATTTATATAAAAAATATTAACGAAAAACAAATATGTAACACATAAACAAACGACAACCACTGAATTACAGGCTCCTGACTTGGGACAGGCACATACATAAATAATATGGCGGGGTTAAACATGTTAGCGGGATCCTAACCCTCTCCCTCATTTAGGACAGTGGTATAACAGTACAACATAAGAACGAACTATAAAAATCAGTTGAAAAAAGCTTAACTCATCAGATGGACAAAAATACAAGTGGATGTTGCCGGGTACTTGTACATCCCGACAACAAAAAGACACTAGGAACAGATCTGAGAGTACTCTCAGTTATCTGACAGCTAGTTCAAAGCCACTTACAACTAATACAAAAATCATGCATCTAAGACTGTTTTTGTCAAAAAAGGGATACTTTTACAAATGCTCTCAATATCAATTAGTGTATCGGTGTTGTAACACCTAAAATATAAACACTTCTTTAATAATAAGTAGATTTGTTTTGATTGACAAGGATAAATATATCTAACAGAGTTCAATTAACTTTGATTTCAGCAAATGGCTTGTAGGTTACGAAATAGATATGAAAGAGATGTGTTCGACAAAATATTCCTACGATATATAATTCAAGATGAATAAACTGTATATTGATGTTCTTCATCTTAAATATATAATGGTAAATTACAATGGCAGATTTAAGGGGTGGCATAGAGGGCAAACAAAATCGTTGAAAACATTTCGTCTAAACTCCGCTCTGCAGTACATGTACCGTTTCCAAGAACTACGCCCTATTTTACAAATGATTGTTTCGCACCTGAAATAATGAGCAGCTGCAGAACTATATAATTACTCAAGGTGATAATTTTTCATCCTTAATAGTAATAAACAAAAACCTCATTTTTTTTGTAATTTTTTGTAATTATTATCTGACGTGTACATTTCACGTTTGATCTAATTATGAAAGAAAGAGGATGCCAATCTCCTTTCTTTATAATTGAAAGTATGAATTACTGGAGAAGAATCCGTATAAAGGATATTAAATAGCGGGATTTCCTTGAAACCTTATTGCCAGATGCTCAAAATTGTTGTTATGTTCAAAATAAAGGCTTCAAAGGTATTGGATAGAGGATGTGGATTCGTCAATACTTGAACGAGGACGACTCACAGTTTTATTTTACTAAACTGATTGACGTCACACTTCTCTATAGATTCTATACTATGACTCATCATTGTCAGTTTGATGACAGATCCATTCTATCTTTGATCAGTGTGTTGTTGAGCGAAGTTACATTTTGTCCTGTCCTTTGTCGCCGCGGAAAATCCTACTTTGTTTTAAAAGAACCGAACCATATTGCAGTATAGTTTATTAAAATTATGGACTTTTTAACGACTCCGTTTAAACATTGCTGCGTGCTATTGATACCTTAAATGAACACTCAAGACTATGTTGCCTTTTGCTAAAGCATACGTACTTGCTCAATAAACTAACATCTCCTTTAAACAGTATTTAGTTTTATAATATTAGGAAACAATACACAATTAGGAAAAAACTTAAAATTGACACTGACTCATAATTCTTAACCACTCTCTTTCACTGGCTTTTTAACAAATATATATCTGCATACTAGTATGTATGTAAACAGCATCTTCCATAGATTTGATTTCCAATATGGTGAAATGTAATCCATTTTTGGAATAAACATGGCAACAGGCTGTATCATATCCAAGATTTGATGGAAAAACACTACAGTAATTGCTTGACCTATGGGCGGAACGGATGTTAAAATACGGACTGTCAAACAAAAACAATGGCATGTGAACAACGTGCAAAAACAATGTTGTTGATCATATTAATCAAATTTGAAGGCTGTTTTATTCTTCAACTGTCTAAATATAATGTTTATTCTAAACGACTTTTGTATTTAAAAAAAAAACACCATGGCCATAATACGAAACTAAAATCCTAAATGTGTGTTGCTACGTAAAAGTTCATTATTTTGTATTTCGTCAGTACGTTCATCTTCTTGATGTTTTATTGTTTTTTTTCCCATGGAGTTTTTGTGTGTGTGTGTGTGTGTGTGTGTGTAAATATTCGACTAATGAGTTTTAAAATACCTTAAAAATTATTTGTAACCTCCATCTCTATGTTTTATACATGTATATGCCTTATAAAACATGAATATGTTTCGTTGATCATTTCACTAGTGCATTGTCAAAATTGACTAAAATTGTCGAGAACAAATAAACAAAAGATGTCGTCTGCACTGTATATATCCTTTTAAATTATAGTAACATTTTGTTTTCATAACAATTTGATTTTTTTTATGTGACGTACTACAATCAATGAATAATGTTTCTCCATTCTACTTTTCTTATTTGAAATCTGAAATTGTAATCATTGAAAACAAACACTTATTACTTGTTGAATTCTATGAATTTCAATACAGTTCATATTAATATTTGCAATTACTATCACTAAATAAAGGCAGGTTCTTCATTTTATTTCAGGAAAGTATCAATTTCCGCATCTGAAATCGCACCACTTTGCATGTGGTAAAAAGCAGAAATGTAATGTGTCAATTTTCGTTTGTAGCCCGGATTTATATTCTCTCAATCGATTTATGACTTTTTAATAGCTGTATAATAATATACTGTTGCAAACATACTTCATGCATATGTGTATAGATATAAGAAGATATGATACGAGTGCCAATGAGAGACTTATCCATTCAAGTCTCAATTTGTAAAAGTAAACCATTATAGGTAAAGGCCTTCAACACAGAGATTTGGCTCACATCGAACACTGTACATGTATGTGCAAACCAGTAATATTTTTGATTATTTTAGATTGTGGTCCTTACTTATTCGGAGGTGCATTGTTTATTCACTTGCTTTCATTTTGATTTTTAGTGTTATTCTCCAAACGTGGCTTTCATAATATTAAACTTAAATAAAGTTTTCTATACGGATTTGCGTAATTGTATACTAAAATTTAGGCATACATGATAAAACCTAATGGTGCAAACGTATATTTATACGTAAATGGTCTGTAACATGAGCTTTTTTTTGGGCAAGCGTATGGAAGAAATGAAAAACAGAAAAATATCAAATATTTCAATCACATATCATCATTTGAGCACATTGAGCAACTTTTTCCCTATTTGTAATAGATGTTAACACCTTTCCTTGTCATTCCGTTCTAACAATGCTATTTTTATTGAAAAGTTATATATCTAAGTTGCAAAATAATTTTTACCATTAAATGACCTTTTTCAAAATAATAAATTTGTGGTATATAAAAAAAACTCTAATGCAACATCTATTCACTTTAATCTTTTGCGAATTGTGGAATAGATATTTGATAAAATTCCTTTCTGGAAGAACCTTCATCGGGTATTTATTTCGATGATATGCAAGATGTTTGACAAGTACTGAATAAGGTACTCAGTCTCGATACAAAAAAGCAGAAAGCAGGACATATAAAACGATTTATTTGACGAGCTGTTAACTATAAGGTACATATACAAATGTATGCACCATGTGGAATCTGGAAGAAGATACTGCGTGAGGCCATACTGTGACCTATAGTTCTTAATTTTTGTGTTATTTTGGTCTCTTGTGGAGAGTTGTCTCATTGGCAATTTTACCACATCTTCTTTTTTATATTATTTATGTACCTTGTCACGACATCATTACTAATGAAATAAAAATATGAAAGATTTCCTACTGCGGTATTGTAATTTAACATGCTATCTAAAATTAATAATATCAAAGAATCAATACATTTGATAGCATTTAATTTAACACATAATACATGTCCATCAAAAACGCAATAAACAAACAATTTTGAAAAATATATACCCGCTGAGTAGAACTTATGCAAAGTAAAAATGAGACGAAGAAAGGTAAATAAAACTTAAATCAATGTCACATCTATTTTATTTTCTCTAAACGAACTTTCTGATCATTTTAGAAATTCTTTAAATGTTTTAGATAATATCAGAAAAGTTCGAAAAGACAATTTAAAAATATTAAACTGTAACCGTACATTGAGCGTATCAAGATATTTATTTATTTATTTTATTAAGTCTGCATTTAAATTTCTGGACAATTAGTATTATAACAGTTTTGCATTCAATTCTGAATCTTCTGTCAATGAAACCATAGATAAAAGGATTTACCACGTGGTTCATGGCGTATGTTCTTTGCATTAAATGAAAAACTGATAATGGCAGATACCTGGAAATGAAACTGTCGCCATGAATTCCTGACATAGTGCTCGCCACTAAATGCGGGATATAACTTAAGACGAAAATTATTGTTATTAATAAAGCAATTTTAGTACTTTTGTTGCTGTGGTGTGCTGGAACTTTCTTCGGTCTTTGTGAATATCTCATGCTTGGCCACTTTTGTTTGAATGAACTTGAAAATCTGGAATGCATTGAAATCCTACCAACGGATTCTAGATCACAATTGTCTGATATAGATATCGACTTCGAATTGGCGGTGCATTCGACTGTTGCTTGATGATCTGATTTACCTTCCATTTTCAAACTTTTAACAAATTTGAAATGTTCGAATATGTTTTTTCCAATACAAAAATACACAATAATAAGAATTGCTATACTTCCAAGGCATATAAAGAAGCTTATGGACGTATAAATGATGGGAATATTACTGTTGATAAAATCGTCTGATGTTGCGCATTCGTGACCAGTTAGATTTGCATAAATCTGGACTGTGTGTATCCCTCTTATAAAAATGTTTGGAACAGTATACACTAAACAAAATAAGAAAATAAAAAGAATCCAAATTCTTCCGATTTTAGTTGACATTTGAAGTTTTAACGGTCGACAAACTCTTCGATATCGTTCAATTGCCATGAGCAGTAGAACCAAAATTGAGTTATGAACAAACAGATAATTCAAAAACCGGAAAACCTTGCATGTCCATTTTTCACGGAAAGAAAGGTGATTATTCATGGTATAAAGTTCAAAGGGTAAAGTAATTCCACATACCAACAAATCGTTCACACCTAGGACAAGAATGATTGTTCTGTATACCGACGACTTACGCATTAAGCCATAAACAGCAATAACAAGTGTATTTCCTGGAATTCCAAGAACACAAAGGCATCCAACGTATATAATAGGAACAAGTAAATGTTCGGTAGGAGTCAGACTTCCGGTTTGTGTTACATTCTCTGAATAAAATAAACTGGAGTTATTAGTCATTTTGAGTCAATATTTTGTAACTTTTCAACACAGTTCGTCCTTTTACTACAGTTATTCAAATACTATTTTCCTCGAAGTATTTTCTAAGATTCTCAAAACAGTTTCTTTATAGTCCAACATATACAACTTTCACTTGACAAACATAGTAACGTTTCGATATTTGATTAAAATAATTTCAAAACTAAGAAGTAAATATCAGGTTAGATATCCAATCAGGAATCAGGTGTTTCTGGTATTACAAAGGATGTCTTGTCATGTACTTTTAGAATCCAATCTAATTCTTGGATGATTAGATCCTGTCATAAGGTAGCTGATCAATAAAGGCGGCTATAATAGTTAAACAACGTTTCTGATTAGACGCATTCAACAATGTCCATTTATATAGTTGAATAAAACAATGAAAAAATAATGTACTGACCATAATACAAAATATCCATTTATATAGTTTATATAGTTGAATAAGCCATGAAAAGTTAATGTACTGACCATAATACAAATATGATATTAAATATAATTATTGATCATGTTAATAATGTTTCCTAATGAGAAACACTTTCAAACAAACCATAAAGCAGTATTATTTTAAACAAATGACCACTTTACGCCAACTAGAAACACCTGAGCATGATTTTATCTTGTTTATTATCGGACTTAGTGATTTATATCATGTTTATTGCTACATTTAAATTTGGAACCAAATTGTTTTTACCACGGATATTTAGAGGTTTTTTTTATGGTTGGTTCGTCGTACTACATTTGTAAAACGTATCCATAAACAATGTCTGTTACTCGAGCGTGCTCATTACTTTAACAAATTGTGATTTGAAAGGAGAGTTGTTTCATTGGCATTCATATCACATCTTCTTATATCTATCAACATCTGTTGAGAGTAATATTTTGTCAAGATGCGATATTCATTTCAGATACTTGGCAATGGTAGTCTTTTCCTCTATTTCTCAGATTTCTCAGCCATATTGGAAATTTTGATATGTACATGTATGATGGCTTGTTTGGAAGCAGGTATATTATCACATAGTTACGTGGTTAAATTTTAGGGTTCAATGTTGATAAACTTTCCACAATATGTACACCTTTTTATATTATACTCTGATCCAAAAATCAGCACAAATGAATAACTGCACTAATCTTTTGTTAACGTACTACTTTTGAGTTGGGATATTAACAAATTTAACTACACATTACATGTACCTCAACCCTTTTTCAGTCTTGAAGTTCCTTCGTCTTAAATTGCTTCATTTTGAACTTGTATGAGATTGTTGTCTCATTGGCAATCATATCAAATTTCCTTATTTTATATTCCTGCATGAGTCGGATACTGTTATATCAAACACGCAACTGAAATTTGTGGCAATCAAAATCATAACTATTTGTTCAGTTCAGTTTCATTCTTTTTCAGTGTAATGTATAATACATGTAGTTATGTTTTTCCAATCTTGCAAACCATAAGTATTTTCTATTGTTTAATCAATAGTCAAGATAAAAGCGAAGGAAAGACATTTCAAATTACATTCAACTTAATTTTCTTTATAATTCAATGTGGGTGGATAATAGGGAACAGTATGTTCTAGGTTCCGTAACACGACATCTGAATTGATTTTAGAATCTAAGTTCAATTAATTATAATTTGAAATCTTATAGACATTTGTTATAATCATTCTGAATTACAGTAGTAACCCAACAAAGAGGTCTCATGGTAAAACAAGTCCTTGTTTGGCCATAAACTTGGACATGTAATTTCATTTCTCAAAACAAATTGTAACATTTCAAAGCATATTTAAATAAAAGGTCGGTTTCGGTTGTTTTAGTCATCTTTGACAACTCCAAAGCTATGATATTATACCTGTTGTCTATATCACATATGATGGCGGATATGTGCCTAGAGTTGTAATGTCCCCTTTTCCTCAAATGTGACATACCGAATTAGACTTATAACCGGGTTTGAACTAATATGAGCAACACGACGGGGGCCACATGTCAATGATGATCTACATACCCTTTCGGATAACCTGTGATCACGCCCAGTATTGGGTCAGGTTCGTGTTGCTCAGTCTTAGTTTTCTGTGTTGTGTTTTGTGTACTTTAATAATTGTTTGTCTTCCTGAATTTTTCTTTTTAAGCCATTGCAGTGTCAGTTTTTTTACTACTCATGAGGTTGAATGTCCCTTTGGTATCTTTGACCTGTATTTTAAATTCATTATTCAAGTATATTTCGTAATGACGTCATAACTGATGCTAAAGAACAGAGTATATTGATCTTATAACATAGGTCATATTCCATTTTCTATTTATTTATGTTACATTTCCATTCGCAATTTTTTATTATGTTATCATGAAATATTTACCAAAATTACTGTTGAATTAATTTGAAACTTCCATAGATTTTGTTAAACAATATTAACCCTTTGTGAAACTACTGGTTCAATTGTTCAACTGAATAATGGAAATATGTCTTGCTTTGTTAGATCGTTACAGTAAATATTTTATAATTAATGAATTAATTGTCATTGTTAACTAACTTTGAATGAACAGAGATGTTGGGTATAAGTCAATACGACAACAATCTCAATACACTAGCTCACGAGTAATCAACAAGAATCATGTAGCCGCCTTAATATCTGATAAACAATGTTATTATGATCATTGAACTTCTTAACAGGCGGAAACACGGTTAGAATTAAACAAAAGAAATGAAATTCTGTACTAGAGAAGGTAAATAAAAGGATAAGTTTGTAAATTTGAATTGTTTACATCTGTTTCTATGGACAAAAAAGTTTAATGAATTTGACTAATTTAGGATTTTATACATCTTATGTGTTTGTTTTGTCGTCTTAAATAATTGAATTGAGCTTCAAAATTTTTGTTAACTTTTGAAATTTATTTATATTTTCAGAAAACAGTCGATTGTTGTCGGTGCAAATTCTCGAGGATCGTTTTTGTGCATAAACATTTAATTTAATTCCTCGGCCTACACTGAACAACACGCTATCCTCTCTATTCTCTTTCGTGTGCCTTTTTAATATTCAATATTTGTTTTGAAAAAAAAAAGAAGCCACTGCACCTAAGCCTTTGCAAATTTTCTTCTACAATAAAAAAAATGTATGATACATTAAATCTAAGGAATAAAAAGATAGGCTTATAACTTTGTGGTTAGTCTTTGTTTATAAATTCTATAGGCACAGATGTCTGTATGTTTTATAGAACAATGAATGGGAACATTTTCTTTGTCAAGAGTTGATAAGAAAAATCATAAATTATAAATATGTTACGCAAAGTTTATTTGAGAAGATAGCTTTAACAAAGTTATGAGAAGTATAGGCGTTTTTTGATATAGTGTTTCACAAATTATTATACAGCATAATTTAGGGAAATGACAGAGGGTTAAAGATACGAAGCAAAAACCAAAAGGTGGGAAGCAAATATTCTTTAACGTAATATACTCCCCATGACAATAAACATATTTGATATATATATATATATATATATATATATATATATATATATATATATATATATATATATATATATATATAGGTGCGCACAATGTACGAAAATATATATCATAACTCAGTTGTCTTTAAGGATGTTCGCTTTACTTGTATTTCAATTTTTGCCAGATATTTGGATTCCTCTGGTTTTCCATGTAGTGTAAATAAAAAGTTTCCCCAGCAAACCTCTGCTTTTCTTTTCGTACAATTTTATTACATATAGTTTAAAAAGCCATATTTGAAAAATCTATAAAATCCTTTCTATTTTTTCATAATTTTGAAAGAAAAAGGTGTCAACGTTAATATATATGAAAGTCTAAAGAGAATTATTTCCCGCCAAATTTTCAATGGCTTGTAATTCGAAGACAAGAACACGAACCCTTCATTTTTTATTGCATTTTTAGTTTCTTTATTTATGTTTCAGAACATGTGAGTATTTGGACCGTACGCAAATATCATGGATTTGGTCCATTTCTGTAAAGAATTTTTGGAATAGCAAATGATATTTTCCAAGTACATCACGTTAATTTTCAAAAATGCACGCAATCATGGTGGAAAAGTCAATTTATTTCTATTCCGTTATATTTGGAATTTCCCTATTCTATTTCTATCTTTAGACTTGTGGTACAAATTTGGCTAGTATGTAAATCAGAAGTGGTCTGATGTTACTGTTGTTTTCTGCACGAATATTTCGAGGACGGTAGTACGGGTGGGGTTTTATAGTAAAATTGAGAAAGGAAATGTCAAAGCGACAACCACCCGACCATAAAGCAAACAACAGGCATATATATATAGGCATATATAAGTCCTGATTACGTTTGATTATTATCGATGTGCTCGAGTAACTTTGATAGACGAAGTTAACGTTAAGCTCTGCATAATATATTACAGTTATGTTTGTATTGATATGTATTTAGAGGACATTGTGAATGTATATAGATGGAATTGTGGTATATTTTTGTAAATTGTAAAATGTTCACAAGATATAAATGTTGTTTCGCTGAGAAAATAAGAAAGTTACTGCGAGCAAACAAACCTAAATTATGACTTGTCTCTTATTTAGCCATGTATTTAGTATAGAAATGTTTTAAATTCGGACGAATTCATGAGGGAGAATTTAAAGATTATTATTTAAATCTCCATACATTTTGAATGTCTTCAGTCAGATTTGACACAAATTAAAAAAAATAATGTTTGTTTTTAAATTCACTTCTACCTCGCAATTGTTGTGAATACGAACTTTAACTTTTCCAGAAATTACTTCAAATTCATATATTGTCCTATCTACATACCGTCCTTGTGGTCAGGCATTTTATTAAGATCATATGTGACAGAATGATCAAGGTCAGTTACGTTATAGATAAGATTTTAAAAAGTAATAAGTACCATGATATATAATTCCAGAGTTCACTTTTTCTGCTGTATACATGCATTAATATACGTTGCTGTGAAAACCGAAGAAAGGCGTTTGCTGTTGAATAATCCGGACGTTGTGCAGGATCGTTTGAACCGAATGGAGAATACGTTAGCTATACTGAACAACACGATGAGACAACAGTCTTTGTTTATTCAACAGCAAGCTACAATCGTACAGCAACAACAAACACTGATAAAAGGACTGCAGTCGAATTCAGGTAATACTATGGCAAGCCGTTCTCGTCAAAACTATGTTTAAACCCTTTTTTCGAAAAAAATATACACTGAGAATTAAAAACCTAAAATAACACACTGAGAAATCGAAATTACACACTGAGATTTAAAAAAATAAAAAACACACACTGAGAATTCAAAATTACACACTGAGATTTTAAAAAGACACACTGAGATGAAATAAATTGAAAAACACACACTGAGAATTGTTAATTACACACTGAGATTTCCAAAATACGCACTGAGATTAATATGCAAATTACTAATGAATATTCATGAGATGAATAATTCAACAGATTTATATCTTGATCTCAAGAACTCTTGTCATTATAATGAAATGCGATTCCTTCAACCAACATTCGTAATAAATTTCAAGACTTAACATCGCTCATATTCATAAGTTTGTTGCCTATAATTCAGATCATTACTACCAGTAATTAAACATGTGTCCCTTTTCAAGGTCTTCCAACTGTTTCCCTGATTTCGCTAGTTAATCTTTTATATTTTTGTTACGTTTATATGCTATAATAGACACTTGAGTAAAAATTTCACTGCATTCTTTTGCAGATTGTTTAAATGTTTTCTTATAATTTTAATAAAGTTTTTCACCATTTGGTTATATTTTGTAATAAGAGTAAGTGGGTATTTTTCTTGTTCTTGTAGTTCTAAAGTTTTTTTATTAATAATTTGAAACCAAATCGAAGGACTAACGAGTTTTGTCCCCTTGTTGTTTTAAGCTTGTAATAGATTCAGATTAAGTATGCTAATAAGTTATGTGCGCATAAAAAGTGCGCACAATTCTCAGTGTGTAATTTTAAATTTTCAGTGTGTAATTTTAAATTTTCAGTGTGTAATTTTAAATTTTCAGTGTGTAATTTCTAATTCTCAGTATGTGTTTTCAGTTTATTTATTCTCAGTGTGTCTTTTTGAAATCTCAGTGTGTAATTTTCAATTCTCAGTGTGTAATTTTCAATTCTCAGTGTGCGTTTTTCATTTTTGAAATCTCAGTGCGTCTTTATGAAATCTCAGTGTGTAATTTTTAATTCTCAGTGTGTAATTCTCAATTCTCAGTGTGTAATTCTCAATTCTCAATGTGCGTTTTGATGTTTTTAAATCTCAGTGTGCTTTGTTGTAATTCTCAGTGTGTAAATTTTTCGAAAAATGGTTTAAACATAGTTTTGACGAGAACGACTTGCCATATAATACCTCTTTTTCTTTGCTTAATTTCTCATAATTCATGTAACATGAAATAAATGTTATGAATAATAAGCCAAAAATATCAATAACATACATGTATACATGATATATATTGATGTCACAAAAAGACAAAATTGAGAATATTAATTAG
The DNA here is from genome assembly GCF_965363235.1 of Mytilus galloprovincialis. Lineage (NCBI taxonomy): Eukaryota > Metazoa > Mollusca > Bivalvia > Mytilida > Mytilidae > Mytilus > Mytilus galloprovincialis. The sequence goes on from NC_134845.1 coordinate 49,068,473, forward strand.
AAAACACATATATAATGTTTTGTAATTTTAACTAACTAAATGTAAAGATATATTATACGGAAATACCTTAATTATGATTATGTTTCATTTTGGGTGTCTATTATCGGCAAATATCACAGTTATATTCTAGGTGATTAATTGATATATTAAAAATGATTTATAGTTTATATATGCTGCTCACATTAATCTAATTAAAAACCGATCTTTCATCGCTCCCGTTTTCTGCTATGTCGCTTGGGAGATCTAACGAAACCCGCTTTGAGGTCATACGTGAGTGAACTGGAACTTATGAATTTATAATGATATACAAATTATTTGACCACCTATCCATAAGCCAATCAAAAAAGTTTTCCTTTAGAGCGTTTGGACTGAAGGTGGAAATGGCGGACGATACAATGGATTCGATGATTACAAAAGTTTATGCATTATTTGGAGTAGAAAGTTAAAATTTGAGCAAAGAGACATATAAGAAAACGGGAGCGATGAGAGATCGGTTTTTAATTAGATTATGCTCACATTAGTATTGAGTAACATGTCAAGTCAAATTGTGACAGCGGTACCTCATAACGTAGCAGTCGTCTAAAAGACAAGTAATTAATTTAACGGGATCACATTATGTTTTGACTTCAATTTATAGCAATTATTACTCATACATGCTGTGTGATTTATTTATGTGTTTTTTATAAACACATCACCTGTATCAATTTGAGTTTTTGTATGCTTTGCATTCATGGTTACGGACAAAATTGTAGACGTCTCGATGTTTAGCGATGCATGCAACATCAAAAAGCTTATCCGATCAAGATATGAAATAACCGGAAAAAACGGACAATCACGACTGGTGCCACATGTGGAACAGGATCTGCATGCTTACCCTTCCGGGACACCTAAGATCACCCCTAGTTTTTGGTGGGGTTCGTGTTGCTTATTCTTTAGTTTTCAATGTTGTGTCATGTGTACTATTGTTGGTCTGTTTGTCTTTTTCATTTTTAGCCATGGCGTTGTCAGTTTATTTTCAATTTATGAGTTTGACTGTCCCTCTGGTATCTTTCGTCCCTCTTTTCAAATATACCTGAAAATACAATTGTCTTTTTAGCTGTGTTTATTACTTGCATTAACTTATGGGATAATGATTTTTTGTTAATTTTGAAAGGGAGTGGTTCAACATTTATAATATGGGGGCGGAAACAGTGTCCACAGAAAACAGATGTGGACCAAATTTATTCTGGTAAGAATGTATACAAGTGTATTTTCTCTATGCTTTTTAAAAAAAAAATAAAGATGGTAGTTTAATGTTTAATTTGATTGGTCACAATACAAGTCAGTCAGACAGACATACAGACATATTTCAATCTTAGTTAGAATATCCAGCCACATGTGACACTTTAAATTCAAGATTTATTCAAAACTTTCTATAAAGATAAGTAAATAAGCTTTTAAAGAATATAACGTGTTTTAAACGTTCGATAACAATCAAACGTGTAAAAATTTCAAAACATGCGTGAATTATCAGACCTTTGGTAGACTATTGACCCCATTAACCTATATAATAGATCCTAACATGCGAACTCAAAGAGGCTTAGATGATAATTTCCGTCCGTCTTCGAAATTTTCTGCACTTTTTCATGTTAGGCTTTAGTGTATTTAATTTTTTATTAGACATATTATTGTCAATGATCAGTAACACAATAAAACATTGCTAGAAGCATTACATCAATCAAATGATAATGAAATTACTTGAAGAGTAGGCGTATACGGGTTCATATCGGATAACCGTCTTTAATTCAGGAAAAGACCCCTTATTAATGATATATGAATATAGGTTATATTACAAGCTGAGATAGAAAAAATCTCAGCGACAAATAAGATAAAATACTGCATTAAGTATACACGTTTTACAATTAATCTCATTTTTTTTGCCAGGTTTTGCTGGAAGGGGTCGAGCAGGAGACAGCTACTGATTATCTTTGTCTTTCTTCCAATCCCAAGTTTAACAAGACAAGTGGTCCAGATTATAGCCGTATCTATGGAGATGAATATGAAAGTAATTTTTGGACAACAAACTCCCAAGACGAAGACGTTCCGTGCTCTTTATGTCATACCTCGTATGCTGCAACCGTGATGATCCCTGGTACGTACGTCTGCAACAACGGCTTGACAAGACAATATTACGGGTATTTAGCATCAGGGGCCTACACCAGTGCCAGCGCATCATCATTCTTATCGCACCGCGGGTAAATTATCACGACGTGATTGGTTAAACGCCGTCACGTGGTGACTCCCTACCCCTACGAGACCGTAGGGGGTTAGTAGATTTCATAGGGGGTCGATGACGCGTTAATCGTGACGTCATCTATAAATTTTGTTGTGTTTTGTTGTTTATTTTTTCAACAACACGAAACAGAAAAGTCCGGCGTGCGATAAATTCGTTATACGGTTAACTACTGACCCCCTACGGACCCATAGAGGGTGAATAAAATCAATAGGGGATTCGGCCTCCGGCCTCACCCCCTATGGATTTTACTAACCCTCTATGGATCCGTAGGGGGTCAGTAGCGAACCATATAACTTATAGTATGCGTCGACATCAGTCCAGAGTACCTAAATTCTGGTGTGCGGAATAGCCCTGGTAAACTTTTTTATAACGTTTTTGCCAAATGCAGTTCACTGCCATGTCCACCATATATAGAAAACTCTCCAGTCACTTGTGTTGTTTGCTCTATATAAAATAAGATGATTGCATTTGTTATATTTACAATGTCGCATGGAAAATATTTTAGATTTTCAAATAAAACTTATCGGTTATCTCGTAGTAGTGTGATCTTCGAATCGTTGGTTAAATCCCCGGATGTGTCAAACAACAATACTTAAATCATCTATATAATGCTGCTTCTCTACGAAGCATGCAGAATTTGGGAGTTGCAGCAAAGATTGGTCTGCTAGGGGTCGGAGTTAAGTGGCAATGTAGGATATTATGTCTGTGAAAATTGGCACATGTACAGTGGAGATCACTTCTAACCTCTCATTAGAACTGTCAGAATATTCTGTCATAGAACTGTTCTAACCTGTCCTAGAACAGTTCTAGCTAGAACAGTTCTACCCTAGAACTGTTCTAGGTAGAACTGTCAAGATCAGTTCTAGGTAGAACTGACTAAATCAGTTCTAGGTAGAACTGTCAGGATCAGTTCTAGGTAGAACTGACCAAATCAGTTCTAACCGTAGAACTGTCAGCAGAACTGACTAAATCAGTCAGGACTGTAGAACAGTTCTAAATGACGTCACTGCAGAAAGGGCAATTTAGAATTTAGAAGAAAAAATCAGTTCCAATTACTTTACTATATATAATAGCAGATTTTTCTATATTTTTTACTGATCAAAATTTACATATACAAATATCGGTGGATAGGAGGTTATCCAACTCATCGGAGAAATATTTTTATGAGATTGCAAACGAAACATCATTGTTTACGTTTCTTCGTTCCCCGTTTTTAACAGTCTCTTCGTAAATATAACTCTGCATTTAATTCAAGTAAATTTAATCTTAATTTACCTTGTTTGCCTTGGATTTACATTCATGATTTAAGATTCTGTTTGGACAAATGCTGCAAACGAAAATTGTACAGTGGATGAATTATGGGATATCATAGTAATGAACACAGTGTTGTTAAGGTTTATGTACCCTTCTGTAGCCATTTTTGTACGAACTTTTCAAACTTCAATTGTATCAAAACTACAGATATTAAGAATAATAGAGATAGGCCATTTTGTACATATTCCAAGGGGAAACTTGATGCAAAGCATTATTTTTTACTGTTCCATTGCATTTAATAGAAAAAGAGGACTTTGTGGCAAATAAATCAAGATTTTTATAGAAAATCCACAGCCTTTATCCTTGTACTCTCATATTTGGCAATTTGATGACTGATAGATATAGGATTATTGCATGCAGTGCTAGCATTGATTTCCTTAAAACAAGTTTATAAATGTAGTTATTGGTTAAGACAAGTATAAATATGGCCAAACTCAAGTACACCTTTTAGGGTGCGTTCGACTTTAGTGACTCAGCACGAGGTGTTTTGGAATTTACAGGTTACTTAGAACTTTTTGTAAAAAATAAACACTAGCACATCATAGAATATCAAGTGAGTAATTTATGTTTCAAATTTTATAACAAAAATCTCTGTATTAAAGGCTGTGGATTTTCTATAAAAATCTTGATTTATTTGCCACAAAGTCCTCTTTTTCTATCAAATGCAGTGAAACAGTAAAAAATAATGCTTTGCATAAAGTTTCCCCTTGGAACATTTATTAAATGACCTATCTCTATTATTTATTATATCTTTAGTTTTGATACAATTGAGGTTTGAAAAATTCGTACAAAAATGGCTACAGAAGGGTACATAAACCTTAAACGCAAGAAAACTATGTACATTTGCACCTCGAGATTTGCACTGAGGTCTCAGATTTGCATTATCTCGTTGTCAAACTTATCCATAACGATAATGAATAATATCTGGGAGTCTGGAACGTCAGAAAAATATACTCGATCTGAACATGAATGAAATATTTGCCACTGGACGTAAGACTACAAACAAAACCAATCATTTTCCTTCTTCAAATTATATTAACAGTATAGTCAGTATACCTTTCCAAGAAGAGAACTTCTCATACATGTACTTTTCATTTTAAAATAAAGTATATGAATCAGTGATGTGAGTGTTGGATGATGTCCTTAAATAGTTCTGTTTAAAAAAAAACCATCATGAACTACTGACTAAATAAAAATTCACTTTTTGTGACGGTTCATTATTTAATAATTTAAGTTTGGATGTAATGGGTCTTCTGTCGTTATTGTGTTATCAGCGCCCATAGACATAAGTTAGTCATGTTTGTTCAATTTCCAATATTGCAGTAATTTATATATACTACAGTAAAAAAATATAACCGAAGTACTGTTCAACTATATAGACTCACATAAAAAAGCAAATATGGTCAGTTTTGGTTGATGCGGTCAAAAGATTTTATTATACAACTCAGTCTGAAGTATGAAAACTACTGATATTTGTTTACGATTCAATACTTTGAATAAAAAGAGGACATGCTGGCACTATAAATTCATGCGAACAAAATTTTGAGGTCTTTGTTATCCAATATTGCTATAACTTGTATATATTACAGTCCCTCTTGACCTAGAATTATAACTGAATTACTGTACAGCTATATAGATTTGCAGAAAGAAAGAGCAAATAAGTTCAGTTTAGATTGATGCGGTCAAAAGATTTTATTACACGACTCAGTCTGAAGTATGAAAACTACTGATATTTGTTTATGATTCAATACTTTGAATAAAAAGAGGACATGCTGGCACTATAAATTCATGCGAACAAAATTTTGAGGTCATTGTTTTCCAATATTGCTGTAACTTGTATATTACAGTCCCTCTTGACCTAAAATTATAACTGAATTGCTGTACAGCTATATAGATTTGCAGAAAGAAAGAGCAAATAAGGTCAGTTTAGATTGATGCGGTCAAAAGATTTTATGACACGACTCAGTCTGAAGTTTAAAAACTAATGATATTTGTTTTCGATTCAATACTTTGAATAAAAAGAGGACAAGCTGGCACTATAAATTCATGCGTACAAAATTTTGAGGTCATTGTTTTCCAATATTGCTATAACTTGTATATATTACATTGAATTTCCCTCTTGACCTAAAATTATAACTGAATTGCTGTACAGCTATATAGATTTGCAGAAAGAAAGAGCAAATAAGGTCAGTTTAGATTGATGCGGTCAAAAGATTTTATGACACGACTCAGTCTGAAGTTTAAAAACTAATGATATTTGTTTACGATTCAATACTTTGAATAAAAAGAGGATATGCTGGCACTATAAATTCATGCGAACAAAATTTTGAGGTCATTGTTTTCCAATATTGCTATAACTTGTATATATTACAGTCCCTCTTGACCTAAAATTATAACTGAATTACTGTACAGCACCCTTTTTATGGAAGATCAATGCATTTGAATGAGGACAATAAATTTTAGTTGGACCCCCCCCCCCCCCCTTTTTTTTTAAATTGCTGGATCCGTCCCTGGTGGTTTGGGCCGGAATAACGTATTACATTAAGGTCAGATAATTTTGTTATGTAAAACGAGTCATCCTGACTCCCCGAATGACAAATGTAAAATAAATGAAATAATAATGCCCCCCCCCCCCCCCCCCCAATATTGACGGCTTAATTTATGTTCAAAAAATGAAAGAAAAACAAATAATTTATGTAACACATCAACAAAGAAAATCACTGAATAACAGGCTCCTGACTTGGAACAGGCACATACATGCAGAATATGGCGAGGTTAAACATGTTCTCTTGCCGATTATAAATCTGAAATAAAACCGGCAAAATAGCAAAACTCTATATAATATTAATCGCTATTTTGCCGAAGCCTTTATATTATGACAAATATTTCTTCAAACTTATAAATCAATTCTAGCCGTAGAATTTATAAATTAATTCTGGCCGTAGAATTTATAAATCAATTCTAGCCGTAGAATTTGAAATCAATTCTAACCGTAGAACTGTTCTAGAAGTCAAATATCTGGTCAGTTCTAGCTAGAACTGTCAGGATCAGTTCTAGGGAAGAACTGTCAGGATCAGTTCTAGCTAGAACTGTCCAAATCAGTTCTAGGTAGAACTGACCAAATCAGTTCTAGCTAGAACAGTTCTAACCTAGAACTGACTAAAAGGTGTCAGGCTGACAGTTCTACATACTGTTCTAGAACAGTTCTCCTGACAGATTCTGACAGAATTTATGAGAGGTTAGAACTGATCTCCACTGTAGCTTGTGAACTACTGTTGTTTGATATTATCATGCTAGATATTCTACTCCCTCTGTTCATAACAACGTGTCAACTTTATGATCAACGGGATGCTGATTTTGTTTTATATTTTTTGAAAAAAATTTACCAAACAGTTTGACTAAAATTAATTTTATATTTATCGTTGATAAGCTTTATATTTCCTTAACAATAGAATGCGTTCAAAACGTTCAGCTGATTATACAGAGTTATCTCCTTATAGTGTGTTGTACCACTTTAAACATTTACTATCTGCTTACGGTTTACGCAAAATATATTTTAAGAATTTGGTGGATTTTGAATCTGCCACTTTGACATTATTAAGTTTATCTCGCTTGTATGCTTAACCTTTTCGAATGAAATAACCTTGCACCGATATTTCAATTAATAAGAACTGTGACATTATTCACTTATAGTAATCGTTAGTTTTGTAAAAGAAACCATGAAATTGTTTATGCATTTTATTTTTTTATCATGTTTACAAACTGTGTTGGCTAACAATAAGGCTGAGCGTCTGTTACTGAATGACCCAGCGCTGATCATGGAGCGACTAACTCAACTAGAAAATACCGTCCAACAACAGGCAGCAACTATCCAGACTCAAGCGCGGGAAATCCTTCAACTTCAAACAGCAGTTAACAGTACTGGAGGTGAATATTGATATTTTAAATAATTTAGAATAAAAGTATTGTATATGAGTTAACAGTATTACACAAAAACATAATGTTAATATTTAGTACAGAAAATGATTAAATTGACACTTGATTACGTTATACTACATATGAGCTCATATGTAGTATAATACGTAATCAGAGATCAATATTTTAATTAGATTGGTAATTTTTATTCACTTTGATGGTGTTCAGTACAACTAATTTTTAGTTTTTAAGTGCCTGCGCCAACGTGACCCTGGACGTTTTTATACCCCCGCTTTAAAAAAAGGGGGGGGGGGTATACTGTTTTACCTCTGTCTGTCAGTCCGTCCGTCAGTCCGTCCATCAGTCCGTCCGTCCGTCCATCAGTCCGTCAGTCAGTCCGTCCCATGAAACTTTCGTCACATTTTTCTCAGGAACTACACATCCACCCTTTCTGTAATTTGGTATCAACATTTATATATGTCAGCCATACCGTGTGATGCGTTTTCAGATTCATCACTTGACAACTTCCTGTTTACCGAACACTTGTCTGATTTTACACATGATAGCCAAGTTGAAAATTTTCGTCACATTTTTCTCAGGAACTACAATACAAGGATTTCTGAAATTTGGTTTCAGGATTTATATAAGTCAGCTATACCGTGTGATGCGTTTTCAGATTCATCACTCGACAACTTCCTGTTTACCGAACACTTGTATGATTTTACACATGATAGCCAAGTTGAAAATTTTCGTCACATTTTTCTCAGGAACTACAATACAAGGATTTCTGAAATTTGGTTTCAGGATTTATATAAGTCAGCTATACCGTGTGATGCGTTTTCAGATTCATCACTCGACAACTACCTGTTTACTGAACACTTGCATAGTTTTACACTATAAATATTATCCACTTGCGGCGGGGGTATCATCAGTGAGCAGTAGCTCGCAGTTTCACTTGTTTATTCCAATGTCATGAGAACTGTTTTTGCTGTCTAAATCGCCATAATTTTCTCCGGGTCACGTAGGCGCACACTATCAAATTTTAAGTAACAATGGCCAAACATTGTAATTTTCCCTTTTTTTGACGCTTTTGATGCCATTTTACCCCCTAACCTCACCCATTTTCTGAAATTCATGGTTTTGAAGTTTATCCAAACAAACTTCAAACCTAAGGGAATATTTTAACGTGATACGTAGCTTTCCAAAACAAATTTTGAAAAATGAGAAAATAAGGGGACAAAAAACCTTGACCACGAAAACTTGGTGTTCTTTTCATTTAATAATGTTGATGTATGAAATCTACTTGCAAGTATAACGACTGATTTTTTAGTGTAAATAATATGCAAATGACTTTTCTAACCAGCAGAGCTAATTGTTGTTTTATAAACTGATTCATACTGGGTTTTTTTTAGGTGAATTATCGAGATAAAACTAGGAAAAGAGCCGGAAGATACCAAAGGGACAATCATTATTGTACTGTATATAAATGTCCTTGTTCAATTATTTCCATTAAAACAATATAAAACGCATTTGTTCATGTTGTTATGCATTTGATTCCGGATTTTGGAAAAAATAATGGGCTGTCCCGGGTAACATTTGACGACGAAAACTGAAGTATGAGCCTTCTTTTCAACTTTTTTTCGCCCATTTTCATTATTTTTTTTTGTTGCCGCGAATTGCCATGAAATGACAACCCACTATGATATATTTTTTTGACGGCTAATGGCGTCTTATTCTGTTACGCCATGCAAATCTGCAAAGTTTCATTATGTCCCATCTCCATTTTCGAAACTTCTTTAACGAAAACAGTTAAAAAATACGGATAAATGATGTCATCAGGTGAGAAAATGATATAGCTAGTATAATGTTGTTTATCTATAATTAATTAATTTCAAAGGCAAAATCGGTCAAACAGAAAAACAAAAAAGATCCTAAATTTTTAAATTTGGTGAATAAAATGTCATGCGTTCATTTTTTGAAAACGTTGCGTACAGTCGAAATAAACGAAAACGATGATTAGTTTTGCACTTGATTGTCGACAATCAAAGTCTTATATAGACATGTTATTTTTCTAATATTTTCAAAATATCTATATTGATTTCCATTGCATTCGTACTTTCCGAGAAAACAATGTTTGAAAATTGGTGACTAGATGTCGCACGCACTAAATTTCTTACGGCGACAACCTGACGTCGTTTTGAATAGCCAAAACAACTAAAAACGCAGTGCCATAAAAACACACAGAACAAGCGCACAACTTAGTCGATTGTCGGTGCACATATTGTTCAACTACATATATAGGGAGATACTTTTTAAACTACGATTTGATTTATCTATATGTTACTGATTTTTCCGATTCTTTTTATTATTCTATGATATTGATAAGTGTTGCCCTCAACCCGGAACAGATTGAATGTTTTATTTTTACTCGCAAATTTTAAATTAAGTGCAGCACTTGCAAGTTTAAACGAGTAAAACTTGGGTGCGTAATTGTACGAGCATTTTTTTTTTGCGTTTCTATCTTATAGCACTAAAGAGTCTTCTTTAAAATTTACGGACGAAGAATGTTTCGGATGATGCTTCCAATGTATCTTTGAAACGATACGAATATATTACTATGAAAACTAAGAAAAAACTTACACTTGTCACAAAATACACTAGACCGGGTAACATGTTGAATTACTTTAGAGAACTTTAAGACAAATTCGCTGGACTACAGTTCCGTGCGTAGTGGCAAAATACACAACTTAAATGTTTGAAAGAAAACTTATTATCTATACAATATAAGCACTGTAATATAATTCATGACTATTCCGAAAAGTACGGTTGCAAAGAAAAGTTTGAACTTCAACAAACTTATCTTCAGCGCAACGAAATATTTATCTATATGTCCGTTATTAATCGACAAAGAGGTAGACGGAGTAGAAAGTTTGCCGGATATTTCATGTATTATCACTTTATATTATCGGTTCAGTATAAGTCACGAAATTGTTTTTGAATGTTACTAAACCGACATGTGTTTCAAACACGGATATGAAATTTTTATTCGAAATTATACTTCGAAACTTCGTGAAAGGGACCTTAGAACGCAGCCGGGGGCTTTTTAAACAATCAAGTAGACATGGATTTTTTTCGCGGGAACGAAATAATACAATCTGCGGAAGATTTTTTTAAATATTGCGGAGAACATTTGAACGACACTAAGTTAGTGTATTGTAAGCGCCGAATCGGAAGTATAGATCGTGAAACAATATCTTTTAAATCGTTCCTAATATTGATAGTCTCTATCAAGTTTTTTTTCTTCTTTAAATGATGCTTATTTGACAGTTACGTACCTGTCATGTTATTCTTGTGAAAACTATTTGTTTGGTACTTACAAAGACTGCATAAATAATTCCATTTGAAGTATAAGGCCACCATACCGACAATTGTCGAGAACAACTGAAGCCGCAATTGGGGTCCCACAGAAGATGTGGTATGACTGCCAATGAGACAATTAACTCTCCACAAGAGACCAAAATAACACAGACATTAACAATTATAGGTCATCGTACGGCCTTCAACAATGAGTAAAACCCATGATCCATAGTCAGCTATAAAAGACCCCACAATGACAACGTAAAACAATTCAAACGGTAAAACTAAGAGCCGTATTTTATCTAAAATGAACGAAATACAAATATGTAACACATAAACAACCGACAACCACTGAATTACAGGCTCCTGACTTGGGACAGGCACATACATACATAGTGTGGCGAGGTTAAACATGTTAGCGGGATCCCAACCCTCCCCCTAACCAGAGAGATACATTAACTTTACTTATTCTAGAAGTATTTTTGTAGTGTCTAAACCATGAAAAACGTCCGAATTTAGCGATAACGTCTGTTACGATTATAAGCATGAACATCGCGCGTAACGTCAAAAGCAAAAAAAAACGATGACATACACGATTCTTAAAAAAAAACTTAGATAACGAAAGACTGAGCAAAAATAACCCCAATGGGATATGATCTTGTTTATTTTAGAAAGGTCAGCACATCCTGCTCCTCATGCAACATCCGTCGTGTTGCTCATGTTTAGTTCGTACAAATTCGGAGATAAGACTTATACGGTGGGGGCAATATCGAAGAAAAGAGGAAGGCATTGCGGCTACAATTTGAACACTCCTTGGTCATCTATGAGACAGATATTTCATAATGGTCAGCCAACTAAAGTCCGTAACACATTTCCACATGATGCCCTTTGGTTTATTGAATATCTTCCATGTAAGCAGTAATCATCTATCTATGAAATCATGGTACTAGGAAAATCAAAATATTGAGGCTTTGAATCATATACGTTGTTATGCATGCGCTGCTGAAATATGCCAAAGTACGAGGTCATTGAAACTTAAAATGTATTTGTGATATCCACTATTTCAAGTTCGATAAAGATCGATGCATTCGACATACTCATGAAACTTTGATTTATTTAGTAAGCGAAATAATCCATATGGCGATACGTCAAATTAAAGTATAAACATTCTACTGTAACATGTACATTGTAGCTTTTTTTCTTTCTGCCTGAGAAAACTTTAAGCTCTAATAAAACAGTGCAATATTGAAAGTTATAACAAAGTGTGACCCCTACATATTGATACATGTACATATGTATCTGCTTAAAGTCTGGTACTTATTGTTTTTGTATTTTGTGTTGAAGGAAGACCTGTGGTTAGCCTCGGTTTTATGCATCCACAACTACATGTAGCATACATGTACTAGATTCATTTTCGATTTGTACAGTGTGGTATTAACAATTTATAGTATTTATAGTTTTTAGACGTTGTCTGGTATTTCATTGTTAGGTTCATATTAATTGCATCTATATATTCTAACACATCTTAACATTGACAGTGAACAAAAAAATTGGTTTGGTATTTTTGTCAATTCATTTTAAAACTGTAATCACTGAAAAAATACACAATTCATACATTTTTCAGTTATGACTCCAGCTTTCTTTGCTATTCTGACGACAAGTACATCTATAGGGAATGCCGAAATCCTCAAATTTGACCATGTAAAAACGAACACCGGAGGCGGATATGACGTGGTTACTGGTGTGTTTATAGCTCCGAAACCTGGCACGTATCATTTCACGAGTGTTGTTTATACAAGTGGTAATGATGACGCCTTCGTGCAGTTGAATAAGACCCAAAATCTACTTTTAAGGGGATATTCCGTTGGTACGACCCACGCAGAGTCTCACACCATGAATGATATTGTTGCTCTACAAAAGGGTGATCATATTTATGTACAACATAGAGGTGGTTCTTCAGATGCAGTACTAGGTTACTTTCATTCATCCTTCTCCGGGTTTTTCATTTCCGAATAAAATTGACAATTGATTTAGTGTTAAATTTGAGCCAAAAATGAAATGACGATTGAACGTCAATTTGAACTTCAATTTGACGCAAATATACAGGTATCGTCTACAAATATTGCTTTTTAAAATAGTGTACACACTGCCTACATATATCGTTCATTAAATGTTTTATACACTTTTGTATGTTTTTATGCGCAGTCTATAACATCAAATATATTTAGGAATCTGAGCTATTTTTACAGAATTGTTTCAATGTACACAAGATCGGTTTTGCAGAGAAGACTTATGTCTCGAACAATGAACAAATTAACACTTTATTTATTTATTTATGAAATGCACATTAATACCCCGAGGATTAACTCTTCTAATGACTTCATACGCATGATAGTACTTGAGATTGTAAACAGAAAAAAATTAAGATATGAATTCAATTTTCCAATATTGTTGGGTGTATAACATATAAGTAATTTTGGAATGTATAAATACATTTCCCATAGATTCATGTTTATACAACTAAGGTACATGTATATATGAAGCCAAACATAATTAATATGTATAATTAAGTCCAGCGTTGAGATATATTTGTTTTATGATATTCACAATGTTATGTCTGTTTGTTTTGTTCCCACATCGATGTCAATATAATTGAATTTGATGCGACTGTCATACAAGTGAGAGATCTAGCTATAAAACAGGTTTAATCCACCATTTTCTACAAGGATGACTGTGTTTGAGCTTTTGATTTTGCTATTTGATTACGGACTTTCCGTTTTGAATTTTCCTCGGAGTTCAACATTTTTGTAGTTTTACTTTTTCATGATCATCACAAAAAAGCGGCTCCAGGGATGCGTTTATATCAATGGCGAATTCAAAGAGATAAAGGGTGGAAACAAATGCGAATTTTTCCAATTTTATTTTGGATAGAATACATAGCAACCTTTAAAAAAAATCTTGCTCCCGCAGGGACACATGAGAAGATAAATCTAGCCTGAACATTTTTTTTGACAAATTGAACATAAAAACTTATGGTCTTTATTTCATAAAAATTGGTCATATAATAATTCAGCAATATTTCTTTTTAGTATGATTTTAGTTGAAACGGTTTTTTTTATAGATTGAACTCACTTTTGTTCAATATCTGTATGTCTATGCGAATTTTCAGACTATTTCTCTATCTTTTTAGCACTGATGGTTTTATTTTACAAATACATATTTATAAAATTGTTTAAAATTTATAAGACCATTCGGATTCCATACCTCGGATTCTAATCGGTTTCTAATCTATAGAGGTGTTTTAGATTTGCGCGAAAGCATTTGTCCATAAGAAATTATCCCTCCGGCCTCGGCCTATCCCTCATCTCCCCATTGTCTATAAAGGGTTTATTCCATATGTGTGTGTGTTTTACTTATCTGAGTGTTATTTTGATTCAGCAGACCATATTGAATGAACATGTCCCGGCATCATTTTAACTGCCTAAACAGTTCGTAAAAAGTGTGTATTTGTATAAAAGACGCCAATGTGCAGAACGTCAAAATGACGCCCTTGGACATATTCGCTAGACATAGGGAATGCTTTCCGAAAAAAAATTCAAAGGTCATGATGTTTGTGAAAACACCCGACTCATTTAGCCATTTGTATGAACTTATAGTTTGTATCTTATAAATATGTTAGTTTTGCATTATAAATACGCATTTTGTATTTATACAACATGTTTCTCCTAAGGAATGGACAAAAATTACGTTTGGACATAGTGGCTAGACATTCGGTTTTTTTAAATTCTGCTTCAAGAAAAAAGTTTTTTTTACATATTTTAATAAACTTTCCTCATAACACATTAAGACAGGTTCCTCTCCTGAATATTTCGTTGAAGGTTTGCTTCAAATTTCAGCCAAAACAAAAAACGGGTATGATTTAATAATATAAATCTAGTAGGAAGCTGATATACTAAATTTCGCAGATTTTATGTGCAAAATTACAACGGAACGTAGAAAAATACACTTGAAATGTTACGCCGGACATGCAATTTTTAACGCAAAAGTAAGATTTGTGAGATCAATAAAATAAATGTATATGGTGCACAAATTTATAGAATTAACTTAAAATACGAAAAACATGTCCGGGCCTTTCTGTAGATATATGGATGTTGGTGATTTTATTTTGTATAGGCAAATGGTTGCTGTTCTAAAATTATATAATAACGTAATTTTAATCCGAACGCATTACCGTGCGTAACGTCTTTAAAAAGTCGTCAAAATTTTTTTTTTTTTTAAATTGACAATTTTCTTATCTCGAGGAAAGTGAAAATATGTATTGATTCAGCGAGATTCCGACAATATGTTAAGGAGAAGCAATTCGCATTGATCAATTGTCCTGAATTTGGAATGGAAAACGAACTCTGCATTCCAGCAAATGAGGTGAGGTTTAAGAGTAATCTTTATTTAGTATGCCTTACATATAATATTATCAACTTCTTGTGTTTTCTCCTATCATCCTAATATCAACTTTCGTTCAGTGGTGAAATGGTTACTTAGCGTGCCGAATATGAATCCGACCTATCAACCATCCATTATCACCAATAACCATCATAATCATTATCATTATCAGCATCATCATCATCACCATCCAATTTGGCACCGATATCTATCGTTTAAACTTGTTTTAATCAAAAGGGGGAACACACTACTATTCCTTTTTTTTGTTTTTTAAAACTTTATCTCTTTTGATATGAGTATCATAATACTTTTTTATATAATTTAAGATTTTCTTTTGTTTCCCTTTTAAAATTGAGTTTTTTTTCTGTAGGAATCTAGAAGAATGGGAATTCTTGCCAATTGGAAAAAAGTTGTTACAGTTGATAAGATATTTGAAGTACTTAAGTCTGTACACGAGGGAGCTAGGGCTCATACAGGATATTAGTACCATAAATTGTACAAGGACGTTGAACAAACGTATTATGGGATTCCCAGAAAAGCTTGCATGGAATTCATCAAAGGATGTGTTCAGTGTGCATGGAAAAAGCCACAAAGAAACGTTGCTCCACTGACGCCTATCACATCCAAATATTTTATGCACAGGGGGCAGTTAGACTTAGTTGACAAGCGTTCTGACCCAGACGGGCAATACTGTTGGATCGGTCACTACATTGACCATTATACAAAATTTAATTTCTTCTGGCCTCAGATGAATAAGTCTGCAGATGAAGTAGCACACAATTTATCAGTGCATGTGTTTTCTGTTGTTGGTCTTCCGTCTATTCTACAGCATGACAACGGGAGAGAGTTTTGCAACGCAGTAATAAGAGAAACTTTAAAACTGTGGCCCGGCGACGGAGATGTTAAGATAATAACAGGAAGACCTAGACATCCAAGAACACAGGGTTTAGTGGAACAGGTTCATGACTCACTTCATAAACTGTTGGCATCAAAACGAGCAGACAAACCTGGCTCAGGATGGCTTGAGTTTTTTTATGAGATACAGTATTCACTGAACACACAGTGTCATTCTAGTATTAAAATGACGCCTTTTGAAGCTGTATTTGGTCAAAAAGCTAATGATGGTATTTGTGTAGGTTCGCAAGAGACTGATGAGTTCATTGACGAAGAGAATATTGAGTACATGATTGAAGCAGAAGGAGACGTAATAACTGACGGACAGACGGAAAACGAGACTGACTCACAGACAGAAAACGAGACTGACTCACAGACGGAAAACAAGACTGACTCACAGACGGAAAATGAGACCGACTCACAGACTGAAGCTGAGACCGACTCACAGACAGATGATGAGACCGACTCACAGCCGGATGCTGAGACCGACTTACAGACAGAAACTGTTCAACCTGCCCGAAAACGACGACGAACTGAAACGTCAGAAATATCTACAGAGAAATACGATGGTACAGACTACAGACCAACACAGGACGAACTCATGGCAGTTGATGATTTTATGTTTTTGAATGACATTATAACTGACCCTCCTGAGGAAAACAACTGTACCGGCATAGCAACGGACGACGGAAAATTACTACTCACGACAGAATACGAAAGATACTTGACAAAAATTATAAAAAATCTGTCGAAAATACAATGAGAAAATATAATAAAAAAGTGTCAAAAACTAATGCAAAAATTGAAAAAGGTAGCTTTGTCACTGTGCGAATACCAGTTGTTGATAGGGCATCGGGAGATCTTCCCAGATTATTATGTAGGGTTGATGATATCATCGGTAAAGATGAAAGTTTGTACAAGCTATCATGTGAATTTGGTATACTGAACTCATGTTATGATATGGGTGATATTGAACTTTTGACAAGGAAAATTGAAACTGAACATTGGAGTACAAACGGAATTTCCTTGCATGCGGCCGCAAAACAAGCAAGTTTTTCTCTTGCAAGTAAGAGATGCAAATGTAAAGGAACATGCACGAACAAGACATGCAAATGTAAGAAATCAGACGTTCCTTGTGGTAGCAAGTGTCACCCGGGCCGAGAGTGCCAAAACAGGATTTCGATAGACAATTAATTTCAGAACTATTCAATTCAATTTAATGTTCACTTATTCACTTTATTTATCTAATTGTAATAAATTAATGTTAATTTGTAAAACTCAATTAAAGTTTTTTGATAAATGTTTGTCTAAAATAAACCGATACGGTCCAAATACCGGTATGGTCCAGCTCGTACTAGACCGTATGAGTATACTCGTACGGTCCGACCGTACGCGTATGGTCGGACCGTACGAGTATACGCATACGGTCCGGACCGTACGCGTACGGTCCAAATACTCGTATGGTCTGGAACATATATATATTATCAAAACAAAATAATAAATGACTAGTTCTGTGCCTCAGGCAGAGTTTCTAGCTGGTGACAGGACTATCGTGACAATGACGTTAAAATTGTTTGTTTGAAATTGCTTGACGATTAATCTATCTTAAACAACCATAAGACTTTGGGGCGGGGTTTGCTTTACGCAAACAACAAAATTGACAAAAACAAGAGTTTTGAGGAAACCATGTCTTAGGCAAAATGAATTCAATACATTAAGTTACGTTTTGATTCATATTTCAGTATTCATCGTGCAAATATTTAATAGCTCATTATAAAATATCTCAAAATGAGCCTAAAGAAATCGAACGATTTCCAAATAATTAAAAGATGACTTAAACTCATTAAATGTTAGTTGTAAACTAAAATGATAAATTAAAACGGATTCCTAATTATGGAAATTTCATTTCTTATGCATGGTTTTATTATTATTTAGGGAGATATCCCGGCGAACATATAATAAAATTGATAAAATTGAGAAAGGAAATGGGGAATGTGTCAAAGCGACAACAAACCGACCATAGAACAGACAACAGCCGAAGGCCACCGATGGGTCTTCAATGCAGCGAGGAACTCCTGCTCCCAGAGGCGTCCTTCAGCTGGCCCCTAAACAAATATGTATACTAGTTCAGTGATGATGGACGTCATACTAAACTACGAATTATACACAAGAAACTAAAATTAAAAATCATACAAGACTAGCAAAGGTCAGAGGCTCCTGACTTGGGACAGGCGCACAATTACGGCGGTGTTAAACATATTTTGTTAAGATCTCAACCCTCCCCCTATACATCTAGCCAATGTAGAAAAAACAAACACACAACAATACGCACAGTAAAACTCAATTTCTGAGAAATCCGAGTCCGATGTCAGAATATGAAACAAAAGTAAATGACAATAATACATAAACAACAACAGACTACTAGCTGACATGCAAGCTCAAGACCTCAATTAAACTGATTGACTTATTTATTATGTCTTCTTCATATGAATATCAGGCACAATCCCTCCTGATCTAATGATCAGCTTGCTGCATTCATCTTACCAAAATATATACAGTCTACCAAAAGTTAAGCACCACCGACATATAATTGGCAACTATTGCGAAAAAAATATTAATGTTTGGTGTTATAAATTACCTTTAACATACACTAAGAAAATTCATTACGACCAAAAAGATTAAACTCTGACAAAGCAGTCAAGCAACCTTTTATCAAAGGTCATCTGCGCGTTTACAAATACACTGTTTCTCCAGGTGGTCGTGTTAGTGTTCGTACATTGGTCCGTCGACTTCATAGAGGCAACCGAAGAGCAAGTCGTGGTGTATAGAGACCTGTACTTACAGGCAGGCACTCTACCGTCAGGTTTCAATGGGATAATGACTATCTATGCTTGAACATAAGAAGCTGACAAAATACTCATTGGTCAGATGGGAGTCAGTTTCTTTTACTGCCAGTAGACGCCATAATACGAATTTCGCGGAAAAAAAACGGCCTATGACCTAAACAATTTTTGCACAAGGACTTCATTCAGTGCTGGTGGTGTTCCAGTACGGGGTTGCTTCTTATACCGTTATAAGCTGGGTATGCATATTCTGCAGAGTAACATAAACGGGCAGACATACAGAAATTTGGTGCCTTAAAACAGTGTAGTCCCTCATTTTAATAATCCCCCCACTTGCATCAACATTGACGAGACCCTTGTACATGGACGACATCGCTAGACCACACAGAGCAAGGATTTTATCCGCATCCAAAGAGCAACAAGCCATTTGCACTATTTTTTGGCCTTCCATGTCTCAATACATAAACCCTACTAAACATGTCTGAGATGCCATTGGCGGAAATTTCAATCGCAGATATCCACCTTCACAATATTTTGTCGATTTAAAAGTGGCATTTGTTGTTTAATGCAACATATTTCCTCAACTAAAGTTTTGAAGGCTTGTACCGAGAATGATACGTCGTGTTATGAAACTGTACCGGAAGAGAGGTTGTTACACATGCTATTGACTCAAACATTGTCATTAAATTTGCCGAACATACCAAAGATTATGTGTAGAAACTTATAATGATATTGCTTGATCAATTGTTGTAAAAAAATAAAATCACAGTGAAACTTAAATTCCTTCTCTGAATTGTGTAATTTACACTACTTCTATGAACGAAAAACCTGCATGCATAGAACTTTCATAAGTGACAAAAATTATACTTGTGGTTTGTTTATGATATACATTAGCAAAATTGCATCGATTTTTTTTTCTCAAATATGAATATATAGGATTAGATCAAGGTGAAAATAACGCTGAACAAGGGAGATTTTTTTATGAAGATTAATTAATTAAAAGGAGTAGGTCCAGTAAGACCCCTTTTTGGCCCCAAAATATAGCAGTTTTACAAAATTGTTAAAATGTAAACTTTTATTTATTTATTGGACAGTAGAATGCTTCTGCTACATAAATATGGGCTGTTTTTGATAATACAATGCACATATATCGGGTACTAGCACCATTAAGTCATGCTAAATTACTGAAATCTTCACAATTCTAGCATTTTAGTTGAATTTTGGACGGTTTTCGTGTAAAACGAAAGTGGCCGCATTCGTGTTCATCCTTAATATTGAAATGTAAGTTGTACTTTATGATTATACATAACATATATAAAGGTTGAGGATGAACACGGATGCGGCCACTTTCATTTTTGACGAAAACCATCTGAAAAGTGACATTTTTTGGCATATTTGGTAGATTTTTCATATTTAGGCTTGAATCGGATTGTTTTTAATGACTAAATAAGTTAAAATCTTTCACATAACCTAATCGAATCAAATGAAATAGACACTTAAGTGTTTAAAAAGTGGTCAAAATCTTTCATCAGATGAACCTGAAATTTGAGGCCAAAATCGGTCCTTACCGGACCTACTCCTTTGCTAGGTGTTTTTGGTACTCTTTTTTTGTATAATCGCGTCAACTATGAACATACATTGAAGGTAAAAGTAGGTTTGATTGCCGTCAGTTTATTTTCAATCTATGAGTTTGACTTTCCCTCTGGTATCTTTCGTCCCTCTTTAATAAATGTTAAGTACGCCAAAATTAAAATGATTGAAATGCAAAAATTAAAAAGACATTATGCATATGGTAGTATAAATGAGAACCATACTACTCAGGATACTAATAAATCAAGTTTACCCTCCTTCATGCAAAGAAGTAAAATTGATGAAGTGTTATGTTATTATTGCGTTCATACATCTGCTGGTGGAATGTTAGTTCTCCAGGGGACCAGCCCAGTAAAAACTCATCAAAGATACCAGCTTATAATTTGGTAAACCAGACGCACGTTTCGTCACTCTATGCTCATTCATGACGCTCGAATCAAAACAGATCAAAGGCCATTTCAAATACGAAGTTGAAGATTATCACGGAAAATGTGCCGAATTCGACAAGATAAATACATGCCTGGGGAAGAACACAATAACATTTCAAAAACAGTGCATATAGAAAATCAACAGATCATTATATTTCATGTCAACGCAAAATTGCGAGCTATTGGAGTACCTCAACACCGAACTTGGATTTACTTGAATTTATACAATTATATATGCAAAGTTCTGATGCCTTTTCGGGTATGACGATACCTTTGGTAGTTTCAGTCTTAAAGGACACTAGCTACAGTCGAGATATATACAAAATTTGAAATATGATTGTGTTGTTATATTTAACTTTAAGCAGTCGGTATACTTCAATTTCGTCAAAATAAGCTAAGAAACATCGATGATGAATTATTCATTTGCAAGTGAATAATTCTACCTCATTGAAACCGTATTCATGTGACCCCCACCAAAAAGCAAAAAAAAAGGCGCTTAAAAGTGGCGTTTAACACCAACAACCAATCAATTTATATCTATTTTTCTGTTTATATCGCTTATAAATATGACCCTCGGCAGTCTTCGAAAGTCAACTCGAT
Source organism: Mytilus galloprovincialis (assembly GCF_965363235.1). NCBI lineage: Eukaryota > Metazoa > Mollusca > Bivalvia > Mytilida > Mytilidae > Mytilus > Mytilus galloprovincialis. Next base: position 49,090,129 of record NC_134845.1, read on the forward strand.
AGTTTATTAGATGGCATGTAGATTAAAGAACACTCGAAACGATGATACATATTATCGAGCCCTCGCCTTGTAAATTGTTTATTTCAGACTTTTTATATAATTTAGATATACGTTTTAGTATGTTATAAATCAGATATGAGAATTTAAGTAAAATCGGTGAACATGAATTTGACAGCCAATGTCGATTTAAACATCCAATATATTAGGGAAGGTGAGCAACTTTTACAGAAACGTGCGCACATTTAAAGAACAAAGCGCTCCCGCTCTTCATACAAAATTTACTTCGGTCAACGTTTTTACACCCCAATGAAATTACAAAAAGAAGTATTCAATTCTTAAATGAACTTACTTTTCAATTATTGAATAATTGGAACGCTTTCTATGACGTGCTGGTTAGCGCAATTGTCGTTTGTAAATGATTGCAAACATTGTGAATAATCTACTGACGTTTTTTTTTTCACAGAAAAAAGTAATTTTATCATTCAGAAACAAAATCTATAAACTTTAAGATAAGAAGATGACTTTTTGTAATAAGAGTGCCAATGAGACAACTCTCCATTCAAGTCACAATTTGTAAATTAAAGTAACCATTATAGGTCAAAGTACAGCCTTCAACACGGAACCTTGGCTCACAACGAACAGCAAGCTATAAAGGGCCTAAAAATTACTAGTGTAAAACTATTCAAACAGGAAAACCAACGGTTTAATCTATATACAAAACGAGAAATGAGAAACACTTATTATAAATCACATCAACAAATGAAACCACTGAATAACAGGTTCCTAACTTAGGACATGTGCAAACAAATTCAGCGGGTTTGAACGTTTTAACAGGCGCCAACCTTCACCTTAACCTGAAATAATAGTGTAACATCACAATATAGAAAGACACACTATAAAATATCTATTGAAATGGCTTAACTCGATCAAAATACCTATTAATAACAAAAACAAGTAAACATATACTGAACGAACAAGTTTGATCTATGACACAATGTAAATATGGCTGTATTCATTTTGCATGTTTTGTATAAAGTTGAAATGTTGATACACAACAGCTGTTACTAGTTTTGTACTTAAAACTTTAATTCTCTTAACTACTGGATTATTATGAGAACCATTAATCATAGATTTTTTTTTTCAATATATGTTCAAATTTTATAGTTCTATAATTTGAATTAATACCTACATTGTAAACGTCTTTTACGTATGATAAAAAATTACCTAAAAAAGAAGAAAAACCTGCACCATAAATTAAACAGGTACATCGTTTGACTTGATATATTCACATGAATGAGACGCGTGTCCTTGAAAGTATTTTATATATATATAAACAAGGTATATACGTTTTATTTACAAATATTTAAACTATTATTTAGTGACCGTCATGGTGAATATGTTCAATCATGACCTATTAATGATGAATGGAAAACTCAACACAAAAACTTATCAATGGTAAGTAAAGGAATGTATTTAAGATGCCTTTTCCCGTATAACGTCGAATGTGGGGTATGCTCCCGAATATAAACATTTTTTGGCAAATTGAAATTTATGAAAAATGTTCCATTTATTCGAACGTTTAGTTCAATATTTAAAAACAATATTCTGAATAATACTTATATCATTCATAATAAGTATATATTATGTATGTAAAATTGTTGATTGGTTGTTGGTTGTTTAGGACAAACAGACTAACAGAATAAAATTGGGGTGGATACAACCCACAAAAAAAGGTGGAAAATGAATGCAATAGGAAATATATAGAGACTGAGTAAGGACCATTCAGTTAATGCATAGTGGAGCGTGACATTTTAAATGTTTGGTGAATAAGTTACATAGCTTATGCAAGGATTACTTTTTAAACGCTTGTTGATCAAACCAGTATATTGAAATAGTTTGTGAATATCAAATTGCGACGGTTTTAGTACTCTTACGCTCTTTGAGTTTTTGATAAATTGACTCATTAATTTCATAGGACTTGTCTATACAGTTTTCTCTTGAGACCAGATTATGGTGCCTGGAATTATACACCCTAATTAATATCTCATTTGCTAAATATTTGTATAAAAGTCAAACCTGATCGAACAACAGTTATACGTTTCGCAATTAAAAAGAAAACACATTTAATAAACTTTAAAGTTTTAAAAGTTTTAAAGATTAGAAGTCACTGATGCGTTCAAATTAAAATTCCGAACAGGATACTGAGATGTTTACAAATAGACATTTTAAAAGAAAAACGTGCATATTAATCAACGTAGTTTTTTTTTACACATTTATTTGAAAATTCATGCATTTTTTATTATGTGAATTCATTATAATAATTTGAATACATTTTTTACCTGGTCCGAGAAAAACGTTTATTTCGTAGCCAAGAGCCTGTAATTTCGTGGTTGTCATTGGTTGGTGTACTTTTGTTCACGTTTATATTGTTCTGTCATGATACATCAGGCCGTTTTATTCGTCGTAAGACTTGTTTTACTGGGGGTTTTTATATAGCTGACTATACGATAGGGTGTTGATAAACGGCGGAAACGGAAAACGGAACGGAAACGGAAACGGAAAGATAAAAATTATTAACGAATATAGTAACGAAGTCACACAACAGTTATGTTGACAATAGGATAGGAGCTAGATATCAAAGAAAATAGCAATCATTTTTGGAAATACACAACAACAACTATACAAACAAAAAACAACGAGGCTATAAAGAGCACTAGCCTAGGTCTATGTGCATCTAAAACAATTAGATCTCTCCAACATTATAGACTTTCAGAATAGTTCATGACAAAACTCACTATCTTTTTTAGTTTTAACCCAAAACACAAGAGAGGATATCTAAGGGCAATCATTACTTTAAAAATTCTACTTACTATAACGGAAATTTTAACTTGTATCTGGGTCACCATTTTTGTTTTGAAAGATTCTATCTATCGCTTATAGTTTTCAAGATAATTGACAAAAGCACTGAAGATTGGTAAAATCATAAAGACCAAAAATTCCTAAGGGTTACTTTACCCATAGTCTCTACTTTTGCAGTTAATCGTAGACTCAACAAAAATGAGGAAAAAAATCAATAAAAATATTCCTCTCGATACTATCTTTTTATTGTAAGAAGCTTCTGTACAAGTTTGGCAAAAATCCAGGATAGTTTATGAATCTAATAAATGTTTTAAAAACATTAACTGCAGACTGTATGTAATCTTAACTGGAAGAAAAAACTAAGTCCATTTATAAGTAAAATAGAGATAAACAGGTACAAAATTTCCTTCAAGATACTATCTTTTGATTATAAACAAGCTTCTGTCCAAGTTTGGTACAAATCCAGGATAGTTTCAGAAAGTTATTAAAATTTTAAAAACTTTAACCACAGAGTGAATTTTATGTTTCCTGACAGAAAAAATAAGTCCATTTATAAGTAAAATACGGACAACATGGAATTTAATTTTAACAAAATTTATTTCTGGATACTATCTTGTGATCATAAACAAGCTACTGTTCAAGTGTGGTAGAAATCCAGGATAGTTTAAGAAAGTTATTTAAATTTCAAAAACTAGAACCACATCTATACTATTAAACGAGAAGACATCATTTTGTGTGTCGCTTCTCTTCCTTCCACAGTAAATCAATCATCATGCCTCTGTGTCCTATAGGTAACATGCATAGTCGCATTTGTCATCCATTCTTATGATTATTCAGATTGAGTTATTTTGGGAGAAAAACTACAAAAAAGGAGTCCGGATATGATTCCGTCATCGGACTGACTTTTAGTCATAGATAAGACTTCCGGTTTGAAACATGCACAAATACAACCAATGGTGGGATAGTTACAAAAATGAAAAAAAATTAATAAGCCAATCGGATCGTTCTTCATATCATGGTGTTTAGATCGCAAGAACAAAAACTATTATACCTCCTTATAGAGAACAATATTTTTTCGCGTCTATCTACATGTAAACTACGATTATACTACTTGAATATATAGAGACTCTCTGTATTCTTTCTACTGTTTTCTTTGAATATTTACTATTTAAGGGGTCATACCAGTTGCATATATATATATATATATATATATATATATATATATATATATATATATATATATATATATATATATTAAAAAAAGTAAAACGTGACACAAGTACAAGCAATCGTATGATGGATAACAAAAATGAAAAATAAATAAGCCATTCAGAGCGTTCTCCATATCATGTTGTTTAGATCGCAAGAATCACAACTATTATACCTCCTTCTAGAGGACAATTATTTTTCGCGTTTATCTATATGTAAACTACGATTATACTACTTTAATATATAGACTCTCTGTATTCTCTCTATTGCTTTCTTTGAATGTTTACTATTTAAGGGGTCATCATGAGCTCTTGCATATATATTAAAATAAGTAAAACATGCCCAACTTCATCTATAACTACCTCGACCAAAAACTTTAACCGGGAGCGGGACAGACGGACGGACGACCGAACGAACGAACGCATGGATGCACAGATTAGAAAACATAATGCCCATAAATGGGGCATAAAAATTTATTGTTGAAAGGGAAAATAGTGATTTGGCAAAAATTAAAGTAAGGTTGAGATTAGAGGCGGACAGGACCTTTTTCGAGGCGTCGGGACCGGTGTTTTTAAGCTCGGGATTTAGTGATTGATCCTTACGGGATCCGGGAATATATTTTTCGATTTCGGGATTTCGGGGGTGTCTTCTGGCTATTCCTACATTTTGTATTTTACTATTCTGGCTATTCCTACATGGGGGATTAGTGGAAGAACAATACATGTTGTTATTGAAAGAGATGTTGTTTTAGTCATTAGTGTCTAATTGGGTCAAAGGTAAATTTACCTGTTGAAATTAAATAAAAATTATATGTAAAATAATGGGATTTTTTTGTTTGAAAACATGCATTAAGTAATAAAATTAATTATTTTAATCTTATGGAATTTGTAGAAAATAAAACTATTTAGAAGAAAAGCAAGTAAAAGCACTGGAATAGAGAAGAAAAAGAAGTAAAACATTTAAAAGTCTGTAAAAAAACGTATTTAAAAAGAAAATTAATAGATACCCAAACTTTCAACTTCAGCCTCAAAGAAATTATTAATTTCATTATTTTAACAAAGTATGATTTTTAAAAATGAATATAATATCAAAAGTAATGCTTAACATGCTTAAAGTACTTAATCATTATAGATAAGTGTATATTGGCCTAATAGATTAAGTCAAGCCAATTAACTTTGAACTCTGATTACCTTTTATTTGAGAATTCAACATCCTACTGCAACCAGCCAAGATGTTCCTAGCCCCCAAGGGTGACTGGGGAATAGAAATATGGTCACTTGGTTTTCTTCCGACCGGCAGTAAAACGCTTGCCGAAGTGGGGCGTCCGTTTGGATGTATCAAGTTTGCAGTCACATCCGGTCAGATTGGGGACGTTAAATCTGATGCCTCGTGTAAAGAGAGCGCTTTGCACGTTAAGAACCCTAAGTAATTAGTAAAGGCACATCACCTAAACATCTTCAGTATGATCAGGTTGTTAAGACAAGAAGAAGCCTTCAGTGCTCTCACATTGATCCAGTACAGAGCTGGCGGGAAACGTATCCCAAGAAAGAGGAAGTACAGGGAAATAGATGACAGACTCCAAACACTCAAAAAATAAGGTTACAGAATGATGAACTTACCCCAGTTGAGTATGGAGATGCTGCTTCTCATCTCCTGCACATTGATTAAGAATTTGTATTCTCTTATATGTTCAATTTATGAATTATGTGCAATGTATTAATGTGTGAGTGCTATGAATAATGTCAATTCAGTGTACTTTTGGTGCTTTGTTTAGTGTAACTCAAAATTTAGTGCTTTGATTCAAAGAATGATTTAACATTTATATTTCAATTGATATTATTTACTTGTATACAATAATGTAAATAATTGCAATTGCTTGTGTATACCATTATGTCATTAAATTCATATTGTGCTTTTGAATATTATTTTCACCAAATATGCTATGAAATTATTATATAAAAGAATGTAATAAAAGATTGTGATATAAATTATTCTTACAGAAGAATTCCCTGGATTTACCTTGATTCATTAGATCTCATTAGTTTTAGTGTTGTTACAACATAATCCTACATAATCCCTTTGTTTACATACAAATTCTGGGAACTCCTACATAAAATTTTACTATTTTACCTATAAAATTCAAAATGTAGGAATAGCCAGAATGAACCATTTCGGGATCAGGGCCCCTCCGACCACCCCTCAAATAAGCCTTAGTCGGTCTTAGTCATTTATACATGATTCATATCCTATACCATTGGCATGTAAATAAGGCTCTCAAAAGAAAAAGCACTGATAGGATTGTCCTATAGAAGCATATTTTATTAGACTAATAATGGTCTATATATAAGCAGTTACATTTATTTCATGTTTGAAATGGTGCAATTTTTTTATTTGATTTTACTTTTACCAAAAGAAGCATTGTAGCCAAGAAGAAGAATAATTGTGGTCTGAGGCCAGACACACGAAAATAATTGAATTTAACAGAAAGGAAACAAAAATCGGACTTTGGAAAAAGGGAAAGAGCTTTTGATACCTTTTATGAAATTCTCCATACATAATATCTTTTACAAAAAATCATCCTACAACAATTCACAAGCACAGGGACTCGGTTAGCAGATTAAAATTTTGTAAATCAATGTTTTTAATATATTTTTTAGATATGGATAGTAAACTGCACATTGCCAGAAAACAAAGAAATAGTGATGGCAACGTTAAATACGTTAATAAAGTAATGGAAATAGAAAGCAAATAATAAAAAATATATTAAAAACATTGATTTACAAAATTTTAATCTGCTAACCGAGTCCCTGTGTTCACAAGCTGTATATGCCCGCGATTTCGCGGGTGTGTTCTAGTAGTGATATATTTGTCGACGTCGCCGACGAGGACGACGACGACGCCGACGGAATGAGGATCGCTATCTCTCGCTTAATCGACTTAAGTCGAAGGCTTGACAAAACACTAATGACGAGTCGATTAAAGATTTCGCTGGACATTTTGACCTCATTGTAGATCTTGTTTTGCTGGTAATTTTTGCTATTAAAAGTTTCCATCTATTTATTATATATTTTAATATAAAGGCAAACATGGAAAGTGGTAAAATTCCTTATATAAGGGCGATAACTCATATATTATGATAAGAAATCATTTGACCGTTTTGGCGTGAATGGACATTAGGTAGAGCTCAACACTCCAGTTCCAAACAAGTCTTTCACATCAGGTTTTTGCTATTCGTAGCGGTTTTCGAAAGGCAACACTTGCATTGTATTCCTATGTTTTAATTTTAGCAACGTCGGCGATCTTTACTGCCAAGCAGGGTTATCCACACACTTTACAAACTAGATACACTAATGATAACTGTTGCCAAGTTTAACTAAAACTGTCAGACGACTTCCTTTAAGGGCATGAGATACAGTTACAGGGGAGGTTATGACGTTGCTAACGTAAATTGTTATTTTCGCGACGTCAAACTATGACTTATCGGGAAAGATTCAGTTTTCGACTGATTTTTATCATTCAAACTTATTTAACAAGAAAACGAGTTCATGGACCCCTCTGTTTTAAAATGCCATTTGGTTTGATTACGCGAAAGATTATGTGTGCCAATTTTCATGAAAACGTAAATAGTGCAATTTTTTTTTTAATTTTATAAATATACAGCAAACATTGATGTTTTTTTCTACATATAGGAAGATGTGGTATGAGTGCCAATGTGACAACTTTCCATCCAAATAAAAATTTATAGAAGTAAAACATTATAGGTCAAGGTACGGCCTTCAACACGGAGCCTTGGCTCACACCGAACAACAAGCTATAAAGGGCCGCAAAATTTGATAAATATGAGTTATTTCTGAATAAAAAATGTATAAATTTTTAGGATACTTTTATAATACAGAAATTAAATTAAAAAAAAAAAAACACAATTTGTGTTTATCTTTTAAAACAAAAAAGAAAGGCCTTTCTTTCGAAAGGAAAATCCGAATTTTGAGCAAATTTACAAAATTTCGACCTCATTTTACTCAAAAAGTAGCACATGAAAGTATATTTTTTATAACATATTTGATTTAATCAGGTAAAAAATAGTCTATATGGAAATTTTTATCAGAATTTAAATACGGGATCAAAACTGTATCGTATGCCCTTAATAAAGGTAATTGTTCGGTAACATTTGGCCGTGTAATTTCAGAGAAGATTTTTGAAAAGTTAACTAAGACGAAAACGGACGACGGACGCCAAATGACGAGAAAAGCTCACTTGGTAGGACCAGGTCAGATCATGTAAAAGAACTCTCAAAGTATGCAACCATCAAAGATTAAAGCAGCTATACCAGCAGAAAACGACCACAACAGAGCAGAAACATTGAATGAACATTTCACTTCAATTGTATCAACTATGAAGACATCAACTAAATATGTACCACTAAATTAACCGATATATATATATCCAAAATGAAAAAAAAAAAAACAAACTAAATATATCAGTGACAGACGCTGTGGATAGTAAACTTGAAATTGATAGTAAATAGCAAATACTTAGTCTAGTAATTTGTACATTTTGTAGTTGTTCTATCAATACAGAAAAACGCAAAAATACTTGAAATTAATAAGAAACGAAAAAATAACGGATTTTGGAAAAAAAGGGGAGGGCAAAAAAAAAACTTGTCCTGTCCCCAAGTACCTATGGTTACAGATATATTTAGGTTATATTTTGAAAAAGCCCCATATACACTACTTAAATCGAATTTAAACAGTTACATGAAACCAGGTAAAACACAATGTTGGATTAATCTTAATCATTATAGTGCGTTGTCAGTTTTATTTTCCAGTTGTGTGATTGAATGTCCCTTTGGTATCTTTTGCCCCTCTTTTAATGTTTTCAACTTTAGTAAAACAGCATACTGATGCACGCCATTATTTTCAATTGTAATATTTTGAAATAAAATTCACGGCTACTTCGGTGGGATTGAATTTTCTGAGAATTAAATGGCATGATATTTAAAGCAGTGTAAGCAATTTGTGTTTGAAAACACTAGGACATGACACCGACAAACCGCGCTTGTATGGTCGGACCATATGAGTATATACCCATATGGTCATGATCATACGCGTATGGTCCAAAAACTCATATGGTCCGGAATAAATACATTAAAGAAGGGGCATCTTTTCTATGTATATAGTACATATATGTTGCAAAATTTCAAAGTTCTAAAGTAAAAAATTGTAGTAAAAAATGTACATCGACCATAACTTTGCAATCGCAATCCCCTGCCTATTTATTTAATCGTATATTTTGATGTGCATTGTGACTGTCTAAATGTTCTAATCATTTATGTCTTTTACAGTTAGATTATTGGGTATATCATAACACAACAATGGTAGCATAACCTGAGCGAGGCTGTCAGCATTCCGTCATTTTTTATATACATCAATCGTCACTGGCAATGGATCGCTTCGGAATAAGGAAATTGTCGTACTATGATAAATATGGTGTTAAAACTTTTCCTTATAAAGGAAATAGGAAATACAGTTCGTGCCTTCGTCAAACTTTTGAAGGCGACATTGTAGTTCAGAATGATGTTTTTGGCCTCACCATCCAGACATTTGAAAAGAAATTCCTTGAATGTCTTATGCGGAGGAAAAGAAATCGGCAAAAAATAACAAATATATTGCATCCCAAAAAGACAACCACTGCATATTTAGAATTCCTCGAACACAACAACTTAGGAATTGAAGGTAGTATTTTGTATTATTATACTTCACATTAAATTGACAGATTTTGATTGGCTTATACGAGGTAGACAATTAACGCTATCCCATTACTGAGCGGGAGACAATTTTTTTAATGCAACCCTCTCTTCCAGACCAATTAAATTCGATTATTTAAAGACTAATGAATTGAATTTACATCAAATAATTAATTGCAATGCTCAATTTCTATAAAATAAAAAATACCCATCTTGCTTCACTTCTATTACTTTTTTGTGATATCTGAAACTTTATTATGCACGTGACGTCATGGTGAAATACTTTAGATTTAAAATTCAACAGTAAATGGCTATAATGATACATTTTGTAGGACATTCAGTAAGATAAACCAAATAACACATAGCTGAGAGGTTGATGGGGCAGATTGGTACCCCTCGAAAAAAACATTGTCAACTTGGCTTCGCCTCAGATGACAATGAATTCTCGGGGTAACAAATCTGCTCTATGACCCTCTCAGCTATGTGTTATTTATATAATATGATTTAAATGATTCGTAACCATGCTATCCATTTTACATTAATTATTACTTGTACCAACTAATACATGTTAGTATAAGATAAATAGACATAAGAAACTGGTTTCAGAGGAGTTGCAATGACAAACTGTTGCAGTAGTATATTGAGGCAAATAAGTTCAAAGCGGCGTTACTCCTAGAAAAAATTTGAATCGTAATTTCCTGTCGATATGCACATCGACATAGTATGTCCTTATTATCTAAAAAGTTTCATGAAATTCTGTTATGCGGTTTCAGAGGAGTTGCGATGACAAGAACAGGACTGACGGACTGACGAAAGTCTGGAGCTTTGTTAGTAGTTGTTACTTATCATATTCTTATGTTGTTTTCGTTATTAGGGCGAATTGTGTGTTGATAGCGGCTATTTGATTGCTTCTTGAAAATGAACAATGAAATATATTTGTCGTCATATGCAGGTTACCCTCTTGTAATCGACTGCTCCATAGGCTTCCATGCAAAGCAGCTGATCTTTGATTCTTTTTTCATGTTCATATTATGTAAGACGTACTAATGTGAAATTGTGATTTGATCGAAAAACTAGAGGCTCTAAAGAGCCTGTGTCGCTCACCTTGGTCTATGTGAATATTAAACAAAGGAAGCAGATGGATTCATGCCAAAATTGTGTTTTGGTGATGGTGATATGTTTGTACATCTTACTTGACTGAACATTCTTGCTGCTTACAATTATCTCTATCTATAATGAACTAGGCCCAGTAGTTTCAGTGGAAAATGTTAGTAGAAATTTACAAATTTTATGAAAATTGTTAAAAATTGTCTATAAAAGACAATAACTCCTTAGGGGATCAATTGACCATTTCGGTCATTTTGACTTATTTGTAAATCTTACTTTTCTGAACATTATTGCTGTTTACAGTTTATCTTTATCTATAATAATATTCAAGATAATAACCAAAAACAGCAAAATTTCCTTAAAATTACCAATTCAGGGGCAGCAACCCAACAAAGGGTTGTCCGATTCATCTTCAAACTGCAGGGCAGATAGATCTTGACCTGATAAACAATTTTACCCCACGTCAGATTTGTTCTAAATGCTTTGGTTTTTGAGTTATAAGCCAAAAACTGCATTTTACCTCTATGTTCTATTTTTAGTCGTGGCGTCCATCTTGGTTAGATGGCGGGTTACCGGACACATTTTTTAAACTAGATACCCCAAAGATGATTGTGGCCAAGTTTGGATTAATTTGGCCCAGTAGTTTCAGGGGAGAAGATTTTTGTAACAGATTACTAAGATTTATGAAAAAGGGTTAGAAATTGACTATAAAGGGCAATAACTCCTAAAGGGGTCAACTAACCATTTCGGTCATGATGACTTATTTGTAAATCTTACTTTGCTGAACATTATTGCTGTTTACAGTTTATCTCTATCTATAATAATATTCAAGGTAACCAAAAACAGTAAAATTTCCTTAAAATTACCAATTCAGGGGCAGCAACCCGACAACGGAATGTCCGATTCGTCTGAAATTTTCAGGGCAGATAGATATTTACCTGATAAACAATTTTACCCCATGTCAGATTTCTCTTAATGATTTGGTTTTTGAGTTATAAGCCAACAACTGCATTTTACCCCTATGTTCTATTTTTAGCCATGGCAGCCATCTTGGTTGGTTGCCTGGGTCACCGGACACATTTTTAAAACTAGATACCCCAATGATGATTGTGGCCAAGTTTGGTTTACACGCAATTTGGCCCAGTAGTTTCAGAGGAGAAAATTTTTGTAAAAGTTAACGACGACGGACGACGGACGACAGACGACGGACGACGGACGCAAAGTGATGGGAAAAGCTCACTTGGCCCTTCGGGCCAGGTGAGCTAAAAAGTGGGTAATGCCACGAACAATAAAAAGTTACGTAACCCTGAAGTCAAAACATTTTTTTTTTCTACTTTCTGTTTGCTGTTTTTACTAGGCCATACCACTTCCAGTAAACATGATAGCATTCCACTTTCCTGGATTGTTATCATCAAAAAGATGCAAGATTTTTAAATCTCATAGTTCCATAGTTTATTAAAGAAAACTCAGCCGCAGAAGACTGCGTAACAGAAGCATATCATACACACTTTAGTCTACAACGTATAGTTCATAATAGAAACAGTATACATTTTTAAATTATACATCTTCAGAAATAAGTCTGTGTTTACTACAGTTTATAATTAGACAAGCATTTTTTCTACCTTTTGAATACAAATTGACAGCTTAGACAGCACATTACTATTACAATATTTTATATCAGAGAATAACCTTTGAATAAACTGGTTCTGGAGACGCTGCCTTACATTTATTTTGATATAATTAAAATCAACTTGCTCCGGAATATAATAGTTTACAAAAGCCACAGTAATTAAACACAGATTTTACATAGTTAAACCACTTGAAATTATAACCTTCATGCTTATGCATGTACCAAAGTAACTTATACAGTTTACCCGATAGTTTTTTTACCATTTGTTACTAGCTTGTGCCAAAACATACAATTTTTAACTTGATCTGCAGTTCAAGTGGAAATCTTCCAAGTTCCCCATGCACAATAAAATTTGGCGTAGATGATCGCACCCCAAACTGCGCTTACAAAACTGTAGATGTATTTGTTCAGTATTATTTTTATTTTTAAACCCCCATATTTCCGAGGAATAGGTCAAAATAGGAACAACCAATGCGTCAAATAATTTTAACTGTAAATCAAACGGAATCGAGATATTTTGTATCTTCTTGTAAAGAGCATATCGTGTTTTTGAGCTTGGTCTACCAATTTTTTTCGAGCTTGAAAGAAATTTCCGACTGCGCAAAAATAATTGTGTCATCAGCTTACAAAAGAATAAATAACTTGATATACAAATCAATATTCTCTGTAAATTTTTCATTCATAAATTTTAGACCATCCCATAGTTTTCATCCAGATATTTCTCCAAGTCATTAGAGAAAGGGTGACATTTTTTCTCTCTGTCTTTCACCTACATCACACGGGAAAAATCTGTTTTTTTAGTTCTCCATTTTTTACACTAGACTTAATATCTGTATGTATACATGCTCAATATAACTTTAAACATTTTCCCACCAATGTTATATTTTAATCTATATATTATGTTTCAATTCAGCATAAGCCTATAATCAAACAGAAAAAAATGAGTCCAGAAAAATTCAGAAAAAAGGACTATTTTATTTTCCCCCATATTTTGACATGCAAATATTATTTTTTGACAGAAATTTCCAGTCAAGAGAATGGGTATGTACATGATAGCAATGCTTGTGATGCACGTCAGTGTGTCTGTGCAGAGGAAAGATACCTACGCCTAAGACAGATGATGTTTCTGCTAAAAGATAAGATAAAAAAAGAAAGTGAGTCCACTATTACGCAGATAAGCAGCGGTAGTTTGGCAGAGGGGGTACATTTTCTGGATAGTGATGTTGATATAATGCATGTCATAAATAATGTTCATATTATACAAAACATGCAGGGTAAAGATTTAACATTGCGGGAAACCATCCTTAAAATGGAATATGATCATCATTATCCAGGATTTTCTAAACTTAAATTAATTGCTATTGGAAAAAAAGTAAACTATATTAAAGATGATGGTTTTGTTGTGTCTTCTGATAACGATGGCATTTTCCTGTCCAGTAGCCGTTTCCGACAAAATCTACTTCAGAGCATGTCTGCCTTAAACTTCACAAATCACGGCCCCTGTATTTCAGACCCAGATCAGGATTATGATTTTGCATTTTGTCTACGTTCAAGAAGATGGCCAAAACAGGCAGAAAAATGGATTTACCGCCATAGATATGGTGAATGGCCAACTGATACATTAATCCGTAATATAACCAAACGTGGCTGTTTGCTCGTACCTATTGGACCACGAAGACGTCAAGAGGATGACGAATTATTATGGCGCGTATCATTTTCCGAGGCAGAGAAAGAATTATGCCATTCTTTCAATTATACACAAATGATTTGTTATAGACTGCTTAAATGTAGTTTACAACTCATAAACTTACATGAAAAGGATTTACTATGTTCGTATTTCCTAAAAACAGCTGTGTTCTGGGTCTCTGAAGAAATTTCAATTGATTCATTCAAAATCACAAATATGAAACAATGTTTTTCCCTTTGCATTGAAAAACTAATCACTTGGGTTGATTGTTGTTATTGTCCAAACTATTTTATTCCGGAAAACAACATGTTTAGGGGAAAAGTGAACAAGTCAAATAATACATCACTTCTTGAACTAATGAGGAACATAAAACGTAATGGAACTCCTATAATGAATGACAAATTTCAATTATCACCTAGTATCTACACAGATACAAAATTAGAATGTTTATTTTTTCGAATTACAAATATTGGCACATCAATTGAAAGTCCACGTGCTGGTCTTAAAATAATATCGTTTCTTATTTCTTTTAGAGATTCTTGTCCCTCGGTATTTCTTAAAGAAGTATGCAAATATTATATCTCAAATATATGTCAATGTTTAGTGCAGATGCTTTCGATTTCAAAATGTAACAAACAAATTAATGTGAGAATGTTTCAAAAACTTCTACAAAAAAGTTTGAAAACCGACGCTGTTTCCGGCTGGTTATTATATGCATCGTTTTTTTATGTTCTGGGAAGATACAAAGTTACACTTTGTATTGTTGATTATATCCTGTCTCGATGTACACCGGATATGTTTCAATTAGGAAGTACCTATTGTGAGTGGGAGGAACACATGTACGAAAAGCTCGTCAGCAAACAACTTTATCTAGGAAAAAAGATGAAAATCGCAACAATCGACATAGTAGTATACACAAAAATGTCCATTCTCATTCCATATGAACTTCGGCAAGAGGTGATTAATAACGAGTTATTAGTACTTCCGGATGTTATGTCTTATTGTTTACGTTTTCTTTGTTATCATCACCTTAATGAAATAGACATGCGGAACGAGGCGTTATACGATTTAGAAATGACAGCCGAAGGTAATGTTTTCGACAATACGAAATCAACTTCCTTTACAATATCTGGAATTTGCAATGAAATTGCAGGGAGGAAAACAAATGCACTTCATTGGTATCAAAAATCTTTACAATGTCGAGGTACTTTATGCTCCAGTGCTATACAAAGACTGCGTAATTTAACATCTGATTAGATTGAGATGACTATTAGGCTTCTATTTCTCACCACACTGCAACTTATGACATAAAAACGAATTTCAAAAGTTACCTTTTACATGTTATATTTTTCATGTGTATAGATCCGAGTTACAAAGCAGACCCCTCAAGCTTAAGCTTGCATCAAATTTTGGCACCCAATTAAGTCAGCAGTCACTTGTTTTTTGTTATTTTAAAATGATATATGGCCATGGACATTTAATCCAGTTACCGTTGAAAATTCGTGAGGAGAACCAAAAGAGTATCGTGTTTAACAAAAATACGTTTAGTATTAATAACTTGAACCCCTGTGATGTCCAAACTTTACATATTGTTCATGTCAACATCATATTCGTTTGCCACGCCTTGTCAATTCAAACAGCAAAGTTCTTGACCAGACCAAGCGCTAGCTAGCTCGATGTCACTCATGAAACTTTATTTCAAAGGTACATGTCACATGCCAACTGAAATATCGTCCTGGGATCCGAATCCATCTGAGTTACACACAGGCTATTACAATAAAGTAAACAAACAGCGAGTGACTATGGAACAACTGATACTATATTGTAGTATTTCACCTGTCATTAAACTAGTTACATACATTTACGTGACTCGAATTCTATTTTGACCATTAAGTACGCAAATATTGCTACTGATTCTGAATATTTTTCATTTACATTCATATTTGTCCTGTTCTGAGTTCCTTTACAATTGTTCTGTAGGAAGGCTTAGTCTTTGTTTAAGACACAATTTTCCGATAACATCAATGCGAAGTCAAACTTGTGCTCCCTCAGTCCTAGTTGAACTTGGATGAATTCGGTAATTTTCTAGGCTCCTTGTGATCATATTGCATTTCAACTGAATAGGTTGATATACATCCCCTGGACTTTCAATTTTGTGAGTGTAACTATGCTCGGTCTTGATGAAGGTAAATTCATGAAAGCGCTCCGAACGCAAGTAGTTATAAAATGTATTTCTTCATTTTTACAAGGTTGGATGCTTTGTATGTCAGTTATCGTTTTCTTGTGTT
The DNA here is from genome assembly GCF_965363235.1 of Mytilus galloprovincialis. NCBI lineage: Eukaryota > Metazoa > Mollusca > Bivalvia > Mytilida > Mytilidae > Mytilus > Mytilus galloprovincialis. Next base: position 49,106,652 of record NC_134845.1, read on the forward strand.
ACTCAAACTCCATATTGTTCTTGTCCCATTTTGCAATGTACACCATTTTCTAATTCGGCGTTCAAGGTATGAGAAATATCCCTTGAATCAACAAGGTAGTCGGCGTGTTGCTGTCAAATAATCTTTTCATAGTTCATTTCGAAAATGTTTCCACATGTTCAAACTTAAAGATAATCGCTTGTCATGATTTGAATTTTTGTCAGATTTTCTGAATGCTCTGGTTTTATCCATTTGAATGCCTTAAAACTATTTGCCCATTGTCCTAATTTTTCTTTTTATAAATCTTTTGCATGTATGATTATAAGCCATTTGTAAAAGTCTTTTAAAATCTTATTTATTTTTTAATTGTTTTTGAGAACTTTAACTAGTCAATGATAAAGTTATGAAAAATCAAGAGAGAACATTTCCCCGCAAAATTTTAGTGGTTAATATCTCGAAAACAAGCACATTGACCTCTTTATATTTTTTGCTTTGTTATTCCTTAATTAATCACCTATCAATATATACTAGTTTTATCAAAAGTCATTTATTTTGAAACTAAGTAGCGAACTTCCTTAATCAGATTTACCTTGCTCTGTAAAATTATTTTGGTGAAAATGGGTTGTAGATGTTAACACGAAAAGAGTTAGAAGTAGAATATTGATAGAAACCAAGATAATTGAAGCAATGGTATGATCAACACGAACACCATTACAATAAGAATGATCCGAAACTCAAATGTTCAAGACTTCGCGGCTTCGTGTAAACTTATGTAAATGTAAACACAATCTTATACAATTTAATTATTATGAATAAAAACATATGTGAAGATATACAAAGGGCATTTAAAACTGTTCCGATGACCACATGTCTGGACAATATATATCTAGCTTTTAAGCACTGTTGTTTATGGTGATTGAAATATTCAAGTTGGATGATATTTTATAATCTTGATATTCATATGTTACCCGTACATATTTCCAAAGATTTCTGTTCCTATGGGATAACAAAACAGTTTCAACTAGTTAGGTCAATTAGTTTAAAGCGAATCATTATCTATTTATTTAAGGATGCAAGGCTTTTACAATTATTTTAATTTCATCCATTAATGAACGGTTAAATAAAATCTGGACACGGTAGTGTAGAATGAGCTCATGACTTTGTGATGTCACTATGGCGTCATTGACATGTTGAAATGGATACAATTGACCAACAATGCACCGACAGTTTTTGCATGGACGACATAGTTCTTAGCAAATGCTCTTCAAACAATTATTTTACACGCATGATCATGTTTATAAAATACAGGCATTACGGCTTCCTCCAACAATAAAAACTGACCGCAAGATATCAAAATAGTGCTGAAAGTGGCGTTAAACATCAATTAATCAATCAATCAATCAATCAATTATAAAATGCATTCAGCAGTAAAACATATATCTGTATAAACCATTTGCTCAGTTTTGATGAATAATGACAAGTTCTCAAGTACGAATATTATAACAGCATTCTAATTTTTGCACTAAATCAAGAAGTTTAAGACTTTAGATGAATGTAAACTGAAAAAAAATCAAAACCTGTAAACACTGATATTTATCTGGCCATTGTTTTGTAAGTATTCCTAAGAAGCTACGCGTCTGTTTCCTCCAATGCTGATTTGCTGGTTACGAACGGTGTTGTCACATTGAAGACAAAATATCTGATTTCCCTTTAAAGTATCTGCGTCCTGTCTTATTATAAATAGTTTATGTATGACTAGACTGAATTCTCTATCAACAAATTATAAGTTAATGTGATATGGCAACTGTTGAGTGCATTCACGAGCTATTCTCTTACTTTGAATTTTGAATAAGAAAATGAAGCAACGTATTAAATTAAGGCAATAGTAGCATACTGCTGTTCAAAAGTCATTAACTGATTTAAATGAAACAAACCGAGTCACCACCACAACTGAGGTAAACACATCAATTAAAAGAGGAAAATAACGAAACAACAGAAACACTGAACTACTTCAAAAAACAAACGCCAACATACATAGAAAGCGACTATTAAATCGAAACAAGAACAACTAGCTGGAATTTGAACGTTACAGGAAATTGAAATCAACTGTTTGGTAATTGATGATCGGCCACCGTGATAAACCATATATCTATAAAAGCTACAAAGTCTAAATATTAGTAAATGAATTAAAAAAAAAAAACAGAAAACTTTGGCAATGAACTAATCAAAAAGTTCTTGTAAATATACAACAACGTGATTTCACAATTTAAATTAACATGACAAAAGCGTGTCTTATCTAACAAGGCGAGAATATAGAATGACAAATAAGAATAGATAATACGGATATTCAATGTCAAATTTGGAATAAATCGCCTCAATGGCAAAATTACACTGCTATTTGTTATTTCTGTGTTATTTGATAAACGTTGGTGCAACTGCAGTTGCCAGGAAACGTCTATTATTAGATGATCCTGCAGCCATTTTGAATCGTCTGGATCAGTTGGAGAAAACCGTACTAAACCAAACGAAAGAACTTGAACAACTGAAAAGAACACAGAATGGTTGGTATTTTTGTTATATCTTGTCAAAATATCTTATAGGGGATGTTTAGAAAGCATACAATTATCGGTACCAAGTTTACAGCAACGGATTAAAAAAATGGTAAATGTAACTGAATTACCTAATTTTCGTTGTGAAAAAAAAAAACATTTTTCATGTTTCAAATAAACTGTATTTACCTTAAGTTTACGAATTGTGACGTTGATGAGAGAGTTGTCTTATTGGCACTTATACCACATCTTCTTATATCTAAGAACGTATCGTCTCACAAAGGAACTAGTTTAACATATGTAATGATTGAGCAAAGCTCATATAAAAAAAATGTACAATGCAACCCATCTAAATCATGCCCTTTGGGACTCAAATATTGATCGAGTCATCTTAACGCGTAGTATACCGATGAACCATTAATTTCATAACGTTTTTTTATAGGCACATTTTTAAACAACCAAGTATTCTGTTTACCAAGACTTGCACATTTAGATATATGGAGCATATTAACAGTTCAATTTAAAAAAAAAGGTGTGCCCTTCATTTATAATGTTGCAAATGAACTGTACTCCGATTCGGTGGGGAAAACTTATATGAACTATACATTTTGATTACTGAATTATAATTACTGATTGTGTATGTGACTAGTGTCGATATTATGTATCCAGCCTTCAGCAAAGATTTTAACGGGTGTTTTTTTATATGGTGTGGTGTGTCAACACTGTCTTGGGAACGAATAGGGTTGGGCGCTCGTGTGCTAGTTTAATTCCGTCACAATCTGTATGTACCAGTTCGAAGTCAAAAGCCTATGGTTAAGTCATTGACGTTAGTAGCTGTCTGTCATATCTGTAATTCGTTTATTCTTATATTCATAATCATTCCGTTCGTTATTTTGTTAAAACTATAATACATTTCGTTGCCAATGATAGAATCTTCTTAATGTTTGCACTACTCTTGCACAAGGATGTAAAAGTGCAATATGAAGTCATCAATGCTAGCTCTAAATGTAAATCTAAATATGTGAAACAAAATTCAACTCAAACAATATCTGACTATTGTTTTATATCTGAAAAGTTTTATTTGGAGGATACTTTTTTTAATTTTCGTATTGATCGGGAACTTAAAATACATGTAGCAATATCACACCTGTTTCGAATCGTTGTTATTTATTTGCCATGTATAACACGTGCACGTGACGCGACAAGACTCAATACTTTATGACAATATTCACATTTTAAAAAGTAACAATTCAAATTAATGTTGTATTCATTTTTGTTTCCAGATACGAAACCAGCCTTTTTTGCAGTGTTATTAATTTCTGGTGAAAATTTCGGGAACGAACAAATACTGAAATTCGACAGTGTAAAAACCAATATCGGAGGAGGATATGATCCTATAACCGGAGTGTTCATAGCTCCAAAAGATGGAACATATCAATTTACAGGCGTCATTTATTCAAATGGACAGGGTGCAGATATTGAAGCACAGATGAATAAGAATCATGAACTATTGTTGAAAGGCTACTCGTCTGGTTCTTCACATGCTGAGTCACAGGTCATGAGTGGTGTTGTCACATTGAAGACAGGTGATCATATCTTCATTCAGCACAGAGGAGGAGCAGTAGACAATGCACGTGGGGATAGTCATTCGTCTTTTTCTGGATTCATGATATAGGTAATAAAAGAATGATATTACAATAACGACTTCTTGACTTCACGTTTTTTGTTTAATATATATAGAAAAGAAGAAAATGGTATGGTTGTGAATGAGACCAATTTCCGACAGAGACTTAGATGTCGTAGCAGTCAATACTCACATATCATTACACGGCCTTCGACAATGACCAAACCCATACTACAGAGCAAGCCACAAAAGCCGACATAACAAATGCAAATGATGAAACAGACAAAACCAACGATTAGATATAAATGATCTATGTAATACTATCTATTTTCATTTGCATATTTCTTAGCGGTAAAATTACACACAGAAGAGGGTGTCAGCTGGCCCTTATTTAATCATGTTTACTATTTCAACAAAGAAGAAATAAAAGGAAATAAAACGAATCATGTTAAAATAGTACACTAGTCTATAAAGAAGTTAATAGTTTTTAAGCGCTGGGCCTTTTCACTAAATTAATAAATTGACGTTTGTCACGGGACTTTCCGCAAACATTGGAAGGAACATCATATTGATTCATGCAATGTTTGTTGTTCTTGATTACAGAAAAAATTCTGCCAGTTACGATAAAACTAGTCAAAATAAATTCCTCTCATTTAAAATAAACCTGTCTGGACCTAGTTCAACATATGATTTTATAGTAAACAGAGTAAGTTCACTTGGTAAACTCATCTGACCAGTAAATCAAATTTCACTATCTCTTATTATAGATATGATTGTTAAATGTACCGGTATGAATATCAGTGATAAATAACAATTGTTAACTTTTGTCGTACTTCCGTACTGATGTTGTCGATATTATCTCTACCATGTATCCTATTACTATATGGCATCATTTCCCTTGTGGAATAAGTTACATTTCCTCTTTCGGAGAATGAGATTTTTTAACTTCCTTGATTTTTCAATTTGGTGTTCTCTTCTCCTAGAACTAGTATTGTGCTGCGTACAAAATTGGGCATAGAAAAATCCTGTATTCAGAATATTTTCATTCTTGAACTTTAGGTAAGTTTATTAATGAATGATCATTGTTTTAACATATTAAAGTGAAGAATTACCTTTTTTGTCTTTCTTAAAACGTATCTGCGAAATTAATAATAAGAAAAATAAATGTAATTTGATAAAAAAAAAAAACACTTTCTTTTTGTTTTTTAATGAATCTTTCATTTTTTATTTGTGACGTTGTTTTAACAAATCTTATGCTCATAGTTGAAGCTACTATTTTATTATACTTTTTTGGTTTGCATTATCGACTTGTAAGTCGGTCAAAGTTGTTGATTTCAGCATTTTACATGCTTTGATAATTGAACACCGCTTATTTAAAATGATTGTTGGTTTAGTTGTAATCATGGAATTATATTTTTCTCCGGATAAAATTAAAGTGTATACTGTTTTAGTACTATAGGGTTGTGTACGTGAATGAATAGCTTTAAGTGTCACATTTACCAGTATTGTCCATTTTTCTATACTAGGACGGACGCATAAAATATATAAAGTGCTGATTTCATTTTGTACTGAACTGCTGCTGTGGCTTGATGATTTACGATGGTATTATCAGATCAGTAATCAGTACTTTGGTACTGACATGAATTATAACAAACATTTCTTAGATTTTTTGTTTATAAATTTAACAAATGTTTCAACTCCTTAATGCAGAGTCGACGCTGGATGGATTTTGTTATTATTTTTTGGTACGTTTTAGTAATTTAACTATTACAATATTTCGGTTCTTATACAACCCTGTCTTTCAAATTTCGATGTTGAGCGTAATCGAGAATGCACTTCGGACGCAAGACAGTTTTCATATATCATTCTTCTGAAACGTACTTAATGTCAAAGTTAGATTTTGATTAAGTTTATATTTATTTCATATAAAAACAAGGTTATGTGGTATGATTGACAATCAGATCATAGATTTTTATAAATTTAGTAGTATAACCAGACTTTGAATGAAATGAATGGCCACTGTCAAGCTGTATGGCTTTCGACATTAAGTAAAGTCCATACAGCAAAACCAACGGTCTAAGCATTAATAAAACGAGAAACACTTATTAACTACATCAACAACCGACAAACACTTAACAACAGGGTCCAGACTTAGGACAGGTGAAAACGAATACAGCTGGTTTAAACAGGCACCAAACTTCATCCTAACTTGAACTACTAGTTTAACATTACTTCATATATATAGAAATCCCAACTATAAAACATCGATTTAAATATCATAACTCGACCAAAGAGACATATCATCAAAAACAAGCAAGCATACAATTAACAAACACATATGATACATGACACTACAAAATACAATTATAGTAATAAAAAAAGAGGGGGGGGGGGGTAAAACAATGTCAAAAAGACAACTTTAACTTGGGACCAAATGGTGTTAAATATAATAACGCCCACACGAAAAAGTAACAAAACTCCGAAAAAAGAATAATCGCAGTAACTGAAAGCTAGAACATTATATTACTTACAGTATCTTAGAAAGTCAAAGTCAGATAACCCTTGCTAGGCAGAACCCTTAAAGTGTACAACATTCAATCGATTATAATTTTTAAGTAGAACAAAAGGGTTTAAATTAAATATCTCACCAGACCCACAACAACGTCAAATATCACAATGTAAATCGTAAAAAAGTAAGATATATAATAGTATTGTGTTTCAGTTGGAAATTTTAAACTGAGGTCAATTGAATATCAAAATTTGATATAAAAAATAGGTAATAGCATAAGGGGAACAATAAAAAACAAAAGCTTTGATGCATCAATCAATCATGACACGAAACAGGACGTACACATAAAAAGACACACAAAAAGCAAAGGAACAGCGATCTTATTGAGACACGAAGTGACAATGCTGCCTTCAACAAGGAAAAATAAGCACATTACTTTTTGTAAAATTTCATTTATCTTAGCGATAAAAGGGTAATCTTTGCAAAATTGGTGATTCAAATTCCTTTAACAATTTCATAATAATTTAAGTTCATACAATTTACATTGTAGTATGGCGAGTATTATTGGTAGCACTGACGATCTGAAGGATAGATATTCCGATATATTTCTCAGTCACTCAGTCTTGATCGTTATTGGAGCTGTGATAGGGGTTCTTGGAAACGGTGCAACCGTTCTGTTTTATTCCTGTCGGATTAAGGAACGGGGAGAACGCTATTTCATTCCTCTATTGGCAATCGTTGATCTTATCGCGTGTTTAGATATTTCGACAAACTACGTTATGAATAATACATATTTTTATGATTACCCGAGTAACATCATTTGTTGTGTCACTACATTCCTGCAAGTTTTTACTTCCGGACTGTCGGCTCATATTCTCCTGATCATAGGTGTTCAAAGGTACCTGTTAGTATGTAAACCGTTCGGTCCAAAGATGACGTTGTTCTGGAAAAGAGTTTCGCTGGCTGTTGCGTGTTTATTTACATTAACATATTCGTGTCCCCTATTAGGATTATCTGGAACGGTTACAATCGAAGACGTTTTTAACAATCATACAATTAATACAACGACATGTAGATTGACTACAGTAGACGCGATGCCAGTAACTATTTATGTTGGACTTATTGGTTTGATACTAGTGTGTAATCTTGTTATGACCACCATATTGTGCATTCCAGTCATAAAAAGAATTAGAATGTCTATGAAAAAAAGATCCAGAAACAGTATTTTAAATTTTAAAAAGGAAGATAGCATATCCAATCATGAGGTAACGGAAACAAGTTTAAGCAAGACATCTGGTCCGGAGTTGGGATCTGATATCATAACACCAGGAAATACGCAATTATCCAAAAATAGTAAAACCCTGAACACAGATTTAGGCCAAGAACTCCCCAACGATACAAGTCAAAAAAGGAACGTCTCTTCGATTGCAGTGGAACAATCTTCTACGAACGAAAACTCGAGTAATGAAAAAAGAAATAAAGAAAACATCAACAAGTCCTCCAAATCAAAGACAAGTTCGGTAAAGAAAAGAATTAGTTCGATGTTTGTCGTTATAATAACGGCTTACGTCATTTCTTATATTCCTACGGTGGTCTGTGTAATACTTACTTACACGATCGGCAATTTTAACGATACAATTTTATCAAAAGGAGAAACAATTGCTTGGTTATATATAGCACGGCTGATTTTTGTTAATCACCTTGTTAATCCTTTTATTTATTGTTATTTTGATGTAAAATTGAAAAGGGAATTGAAAAAGTGCTGTAAACGTGAGTAAAAATTACAGACTTGAGTATCGGTGTAAATGTTTTGAGATGAAACGCTTATCGCAGTTTATCTTGTTGTCAATGAGATGATGATTATGATGCTAATGCTGAGAATGAGGATGAGAAAAAAGGAATGTGGCTGATGATTTTTTTTAACGGCAAGTGTCAGATATATATGAATATATATCAGAAAGAGGACACATGTGTTGAAATATGAACAAATGGAATTAACTTTGTTCTACACCAACACGCTGAGTTAAATGTTTAGCCTGTTAGTTCAAAGGATAATAGTCCGCCGGTAAAATTCCACCCGACACGGACACTTTACTTTGACCTTTAGCAGACACTTTTTACAAGATTTTCACCCACTGTCGCGCGTCATTACTGACACATCGAAGAAGGAGCAAATACCAAAAAGCAATTCTTTAAAACAATAACAAACTCAACTTGATTTAGATGTATTTCCATTACCATGATCATCATATTTATATGGAAATTATCCAATGTTTTGATGCAAAATGTTTTTTTTTTGTTTTGTTTGAAATTTCCTCTCCTTGCTTATCCATTGGACAGGTTTGTTAAATGTGTCTTCAGACCCATATATGTCTAATGATAAATCTAAACATGGATCCATATCTTATTTGATAACGGAAAAAAAGATATATCATGAAAAGTGAGTTCCAATCAAAATCAGAAGCCCTTTTGACACATATAAGATGCTATAATTTAACATTAAACCTGCATTTAAAGACAATCTTAATCATATATAAACAAAACTACCAAAAAACCTTGTTCTAGACCAACACGCCGAGCTAAACGTTTAGCGTGTTAGTTCAAAGGGTAATAGTCCACCGGTAAAATTCCACCCTACTCGGACACTTTACTTTGACCCTTAGCCGACACTTTTACAAGATGTTCGCCTACTGTCGTGCGTCATTACTGACACATCGAAGAAGGAGCAAATACCAAAAAGTACATACTGTTAGTTAGTCCAGGCCTCGAATCGAACCGTCAACATCCAGTAATCTTTACAACAATAACAAACTGAGTTTAATTTAGATGTATATCCATTACCATGATCATCATATTTATAACGAATTTATCCAGTGTTTTGATGCAAAAAGTTTTTTATCTTTTTGTTTGAAATTTCCTATCCTTGCCTATTCTTTGGACAGGTTTGTTAAATGTGTCTTCAGAACCATATGTCTTAGGATAAATCTAAACATTGATCCAAAGCTTATTTGATGACGAAATAAAAGATATATCATGAAAGCGAGTTCCAATCAAAATCAGAAGCCCTTTTGACACATATAAGATCCTATAATTTGACCCAAAAAAATAACATTAAACCTGCAGTTAAAGACAATCTTAATCATATATTAAACAAAACTACCAAAAAACCCTTGCTCTAGACCAACACGCCGATCTAAATGTTAAGTGTGTTAGTTCAAAGGGTAATAGTCCGCCGGTAAAATTCTACCCTACTCGGACACTTTACTTTGACCCTTAACCGACACTTTTTACAAGATTTTAGTATATTGTCGCGCGTCATTACTGACACATCGAAGAAGGAGCAAATACTAAAAAGTACATACTTTTGGTTAGTCCAGGCCTTGAATCGAACCGTCAACATCTAGTAATCTTTACAACAATAACAAACTGAGTTTAATTTAGATGTATATCCATTACTATGATCATCATATTTATATGGAATTTATCCAGTGTTTTGATGCAAGAAGCTGTTTTTTTTTTCTTTTTGTTTGAAATGTCCTTTTCTTAGCTTATCCCTTGGACAGATTTGATGATTGTGTCTTCAGACCGATATGTCTTATCATAAAAAGAGAGTTCCAATCAAAAGCCACGTGCACTTTGACACAAATAAGATCACACTCTTTACAAGATTTTCGCCTACTGTCTTGCGTTATCACTGACACATCGAAGAAGGAGCAAATACCAAACAGTACATACTCTTTGGTAAGTGTCGTGAGGGTTTATGTTGAGTTTCCAAGTGAATTGTCAATACCTAATTCGTTCATTAAGCAGTTAATGTAATGAGTTTTACAAACAAAAAGGATATTATTTGGGGCTTTATCTGCGGGGACAGCAACATATTTGTCATTCAGGTAGGATAAGTGTTTTGCAACATTTGGGTCTTTTAAGATTGACGTAGACATTGATAGAGCCATTCAGTTTCTTAATTCTGATTTGTATCAACGACCTCACTGCCTTAATCCGTTCGGAAAGAGTTCTACGTCTTCCTTCTCGCGCTTAGCCCATTGCCTGGCATTATCCTCGACTGGATCCATCAACATTTTGAAGTTGAATTTCCAATTGATGGATTTAGGCTCACGATATTTCTGACCTTTGATAACACATTTCACAGGGAAGTGTTATTGACAATGTTGAGGTCACCGGTAATAACGTGGCCAGTCGGATTATGTGTGAATTGGGAACTAGCACAAGTGTAATCAGGAGGTTTAGACTTGAAGTCGTCAATATTGAGATCCTGCAAAACGTGTTTGTAATTGAAAATTTTAGTTGCAATAGGTTTGGTATAGGTATAAGAAATGATAAATACAGACTGATCTTTGAAATAAGGAGATATATTCGATTTATTATAATTAATTTATGAAGAAGGATATTGCCTAAGTTGACGCCATGAAGACCTTTGTTGGCAATGGAAAGATTAAGAAAATATCTTTTCTCTTTTTCATATAAGTTTGTATTGGTTTGAACTAGGGTTTGTAACAGTGGTTTCCAAGCATAAATTGAACAGAGAATGAAGTTGTGAAAGTGGTAATGAATACAGTTTCGTGCGAATGTGATGCATACCTAACGGTTTTTGTATAAATTGCAGAAAGTCATTATTAGAGACATAATGTAGAGTAGGTGATGTATAATGACGATGACAATGACAACAGATACAGTTAAGTCTGCCACATATCTTGACCTACATCTAAAAGGGACAATAAAATGTCGGTTGAAAACCAAACATTACGACAAAAAAGATGATTTCAGCTTCCCAATAGTGAATATTTCGTTTATAAGTAGCAACATTCCAGCTGCGCATGCATACGGATTGCATATCTCCCAATTGATACGATATTCCCGTGCTCTTATTTCTTATAAACATTTCCTTGATAGAGGGTTGCTGCTCACAAGGAAGCTTTTAAACAAAGAGTTCTATATGTTTCAGCTGAAATCATCCCTTCAATAGTTTTACGGACTCAATCACTGGTTGATTGACCGTTATGGAAAATTCGTTTCACAGATCATATTGAATATGTTCCTTATGTCGTAACACAATCCCATTTCCTTTTCACAAATCCGAGCTACCCAATTAATTTAATTATTTACCGGGTTTAAATAACATGAGAAACACGACGGATGTCACATGTGGCGGAGGATCTGCTTACCCTTCCAGAGTAATTAAGATCATCCCCAGTTTTTATGGGTTTCTTGTGGCTAAGTCTTTAGTTTACTATGTAGTGTCTTGTGTACTATTATTTGTTTGTTTGTCTTTTGTCTTTTAAAGCCATGGTGTTGTCAATTTATTTTCGATCTATTGGTTTGAATATGCCTCTGGTATCTATATTTTACAGGTGAAGTTGTCATAATCAATATGAAATCGTCCTTTAAAAAATTTAAAATGTTTCATTTCGAGTTGATTTCCTATTATTATGACGGATATTTTTCACAATCGTTATTTCAAAATCACGCCCTCTTTTCACAGAATATGCCCAACCGAATAAAACTCATTACCTGATATAGTCTACCATGAGCAATATGACGGTTGCCACATGTAGCGCAGGATCTGTTTACCCTTCCGAAGCACTTGTTATCTAACCCGGTATGAGGTGGGGTTTTAGACTCGGATTTGTGTTCGCTTATCGATTTTTTGAACAGCGGTATACTACTGTTATTTTTATTGCTCAGTCTTTCTCCTATCATTTTGACACATTAATTTCCGATTGATTGACATAAAATAACCAAAGAGCCTCAGACTACATTTTTTATGGTTTAACCAGAGGACGATACTGTTTTTTTAATTATGTTTCACATAGAGAATTTTTTTTTAATGATGTACATTAAAAATGAAGTCGGCATATATAATATTATGATCTGCATGTATTCTATCCACATGAAATAATACAGTATGCACTGTATAACAAACCTAGATAAAGCCAACGAGGAAAAGCATGAGTTGATTATCGAAAGCTACATGTTTATATAGTTCAGTTGACGAACAAGTCTAAGCCTCCTAAATGTGATGTTTTAATGCCACACAACTGTGTGTATAATGTTCGCCTTATGAAAAACAAACATTTACTTGGTATAATGTTCGCCTTATGAAAAACAAACATTTACTTGGTATAATGTTCGCCTTATGAAAAACAAACATTTACTTGGTATAATGTTCGCCTTATGAAACACAAACATTTACTGGGTATAATGTTCGCCTTATGAAAAACAATCATTTACTTTGTAGCTTAATTAGTGAATGACTGAATTAAGAACGAAGTATATGTAGACTATTGTCTCAGTGGTAAGGTTTGTGGTTGTAATATGTACTTAGCCTAGACATAAGTAGGACATGTATTACTCAATTAACTCGATATGTTTATAGTGAGTTTCGGAGTGGTTTACAGTGCTTGACACAGTATACGTAATTCTTTCACATGGTGACAAAAATCATAATGAACAAAAAGGTAAAACGTGCTACACAGAGGAACAAATGATCAGTATGCTGGAGTTTCTTATTGTTAAATTTGGAGGTAGACTTTTTGAACAAAATTTTGTCGGTATCGTGCGCCTCTCCTTGACGACCTCTTCTTATTTTCATTTGAATTGGAGTTCCTTCAAACACTTGTCAGACTCATAGATTGATAATAAACTGACAACGTCATGGCTAAAAACAAAAAGACAAACAGACAAATAATAGTAAAGAAGACACAACATAGAAAACTAAAGACTAAGCAACACGAACCCCACCAAAACCTTGGGGTGATCTCATGTGCTCTAGAAAGGTAAGGAGATCCTGCTCTTAATGTGGCACAACTTATTTGTAATGCAAGAGCTAGATTGGAGCTCCTACTCAGACTTAGAAAACGTCACCAGCGTCTGAGTAGAAAGTTGATGATCCGTGGTATGTCATAGAACGTCCTTAGAGTTCAGTATGTTTTGATTTTACTTTTCACATCTATCTGAGAGTTCATTACAGATTTGATATCGTTTATTATCATATTTAAGATTGTTGTGTTTAATTTAAAACAAATGATATGTAAAAAGTATACTACCGAAATACTGAACTCCGCGGAAACTTCAAAAAGGAAAGTCAAAATCAAAAGGCAAAAGCAAAAGCTCAAACATACCAAACGAATGAATAACAACTGTCATATTCCAGATTTGATGCAAGCATTTTCTTATGTAGAAAATTGTAGACTAAATCTGTTTTTAAAGCTAGCTTAACCCCTCACTTGCATGACAGGCGCAACAAATTCCATTATATTGACGAATATGTGTGAACAAAACAAACCGGTATAAAATGTAAAAATGTCAAAAATAGGGATAAAGCATTCAACATAGTGTTATAATCTTAATCCCTATAAAAAATATATAACAAAGAAACACACAATGGCGTATAGACCAAGCATATTAACAAAAATTAAAAACAAGAATACACACATTTACCATAGTATACTTACACAATGACGGGATGTATAAGTAAAGAGACACAGTATATACGTATCAAAGAAATATAAAAAAGCATATATAGATAAAACACATTAGCAAAAATGAAATACAAGAATGCAGAAATGTTTTACAATTGCACAATAACGGGATTTACAGGTACAGAGGCATGTCATATGTGTATCAAAGAAACACCAGAAGGCATATAGAAAAAGCACATTAGTTAAAAAATAAAGACAGGCATACGAGAATTATCGTGAAATTGATAGTCTTATTCAGATTTTAGATGTTTCTTATCATTAATGGAAGCTGTGTATTGAGAAATACCACCATTGTCATGGTATATCTAACGTTTAATTTGTTGATTGTTAATTTTTCACTATGAACATACACAACTTGTAAATAAGTAGTATAGAGGCATAGTACATTAAATAGAAGTAGTTACTAGTAATTCATGACGTCATCCCATAGAATATATAACGGAACCAGAATTGCAGACGTCACGAGAATAAAGATATACCACGCATACTCAAATTTCTGTGTACCAATGAGGAACATAACATTTTTCGACTACAAATAAATTTCAAGTCATGTGAAAAAAATAATTGTGAACTATAAGACAATGAGACGTAAATCAAACGGCACAAATAGAAAACCCAGTTCATTATTGAGTTCCACGGAAAGTTATTCACACAAAACATGCAAAAGATCATAAACCGTGTATGGAAAAGAAGAGTTGTGGAGAAAATATTAGTATTTTTACTGAGGTTTGTAAAGTCAGTATCTTGAACTGGACAAAATCGAATGAGAAAACGAAACTCTACAATTCGCGCTATTTTCGAAATAGAAGTGAGCCGCAAGTTTCTCGCAGTCTACCGCTTATACACTCTCGGTTGGATGGGTAAGGTTAACGGTTCTTTGTATATTGAGTTAGGTTTAAATGGTAAAGCTCTGTTTAAAAAACGATGAAAAGTGGAAAGGGTGGTACAATTAAATGATTGATCAATTCGTTGGAAATTTTCACCCACGAGGAGGTACGTGACGAACAGTTAAAGCATATCCAAACTCTAACACATGATTTATATCGAGTTGAGAGGAAGGAAACAGATCGTCACATGATGACGACATTGTTATTTTTTTTTTTATGTTAGAATAATTTTCCTTGTTGGACTAATATGTTCCGTGTGAATTTGTTAACTTCTCTGAACTTTGGAACTATGCATGTACCAAAGTAACTTATACAGTTTACCCGATAGTTTTTTTACCATTTGTTACTAGCTTGTGCCAAAACATACAATTTTTAACTTGATCTGCAGTTCAAGTGGAAATCTTCCAAGTTCCCCATGCACAATAAAATTTGGCGTAGATGATCGCACCCCAAACTGCGCTTACAAAACTGTAGATGTATTTGTTCAGTATTATTTTTATTTTTAAACCCCCATATTTCCGAGGAATAGGTCAAAATAGGAACAACCAATGCGTCAAATAATTTTAACTGTAAATCAAACGGAATCGAGATATTTTGTATCTTCTTGTAAAGAGCATATCGTGTTTTTGAGCTTGGTCTACCAATTTTTTTCGAGCTTGAAAGAAATTTCCGACTGCGCAAAAATAATTGTGTCATCAGCTTACAAAAGAATAAATAACTTGATATACAAATCAATATTCTCTGTAAATTTTTCATTCATAAATTTTAGACCATCCCATAGTTTTCATCCAGATATTTCTCCAAGTCATTAGAGAAAGGGTGACATTTTTTCTCTCTGTCTTTCACCTACATCACACGGGAAAAATCTGTTTTTTTAGTTCTCCATTTTTTACACTAGACTTAATATCTGTATGTATACATGCTCAATATAACTTTAAACATTTTCCCACCAATGTTATATTTTAATCTATATATTATGTTTCAATTCAGCATAAGCCTATAATCAAACAGAAAAAAATGAGTCCAGAAAAATTCAGAAAAAAGGACTATTTTATTTTCCCCCATATTTTGACATGCAAATATTATTTTTTGACAGAAATTTCCAGTCAAGAGAATGGGTATGTACATGATAGCAATGCTTGTGATGCACGTCAGTGTGTCTGTGCAGAGGAAAGATACCTACGCCTAAGACAGATGATGTTTCTGCTAAAAGATAAGATAAAAAAAGAAAGTGAGTCCACTATTACGCAGATAAGCAGCGGTAGTTTGGCAGAGGGGGTACATTTTCTGGATAGTGATGTTGATATAATGCATGTCATAAATAATGTTCATATTATACAAAACATGCAGGGTAAAGATTTAACATTGCGGGAAACCATCCTTAAAATGGAATATGATCATCATTATCCAGGATTTTCTAAACTTAAATTAATTGCTATTGGAAAAAAAGTAAACTATATTAAAGATGATGGTTTTGTTGTGTCTTCTGATAACGATGGCATTTTCCTGTCCAGTAGCCGTTTCCGACAAAATCTACTTCAGAGCATGTCTGCCTTAAACTTCACAAATCACGGCCCCTGTATTTCAGACCCAGATCAGGATTATGATTTTGCATTTTGTCTACGTTCAAGAAGATGGCCAAAACAGGCAGAAAAATGGATTTACCGCCATAGATATGGTGAATGGCCAACTGATACATTAATCCGTAATATAACCAAACGTGGCTGTTTGCTCGTACCTATTGGACCACGAAGACGTCAAGAGGATGACGAATTATTATGGCGCGTATCATTTTCCGAGGCAGAGAAAGAATTATGCCATTCTTTCAATTATACACAAATGATTTGTTATAGACTGCTTAAATGTAGTTTACAACTCATAAACTTACATGAAAAGGATTTACTATGTTCGTATTTCCTAAAAACAGCTGTGTTCTGGGTCTCTGAAGAAATTTCAATTGATTCATTCAAAATCACAAATATGAAACAATGTTTTTCCCTTTGCATTGAAAAACTAATCACTTGGGTTGATTGTTGTTATTGTCCAAACTATTTTATTCCGGAAAACAACATGTTTAGGGGAAAAGTGAACAAGTCAAATAATACATCACTTCTTGAACTAATGAGGAACATAAAACGTAATGGAACTCCTATAATGAATGACAAATTTCAATTATCACCTAGTATCTACACAGATACAAAATTAGAATGTTTATTTTTTCGAATTACAAATATTGGCACATCAATTGAAAGTCCACGTGCTGGTCTTAAAATAATATCGTTTCTTATTTCTTTTAGAGATTCTTGTCCCTCGGTATTTCTTAAAGAAGTATGCAAATATTATATCTCAAATATATGTCAATGTTTAGTGCAGATGCTTTCGATTTCAAAATGTAACAAACAAATTAATGTGAGAATGTTTCAAAAACTTCTACAAAAAAGTTTGAAAACCGACGCTGTTTCCGGCTGGTTATTATATGCATCGTTTTTTTATGTTCTGGGAAGATACAAAGTTACACTTTGTATTGTTGATTATATCCTGTCTCGATGTACACCGGATATGTTTCAATTAGGAAGTACCTATTGTGAGTGGGAGGAACACATGTACGAAAAGCTCGTCAGCAAACAACTTTATCTAGGAAAAAAGATGAAAATCGCAACAATCGACATAGTAGTATACACAAAAATGTCCATTCTCATTCCATATGAACTTCGGCAAGAGGTGATTAATAACGAGTTATTAGTACTTCCGGATGTTATGTCTTATTGTTTACGTTTTCTTTGTTATCATCACCTTAATGAAATAGACATGCGGAACGAGGCGTTATACGATTTAGAAATGACAGCCGAAGGTAATGTTTTCGACAATACGAAATCAACTTCCTTTACAATATCTGGAATTTGCAATGAAATTGCAGGGAGGAAAACAAATGCACTTCATTGGTATCAAAAATCTTTACAATGTCGAGGTACTTTATGCTCCAGTGCTATACAAAGACTGCGTAATTTAACATCTGATTAGATTGAGATGACTATTAGGCTTCTATTTCTCACCACACTGCAACTTATGACATAAAAACGAATTTCAAAAGTTACCTTTTACATGTTATATTTTTCATGTGTATAGATCCGAGTTACAAAGCAGACCCCTCAAGCTTAAGCTTGCATCAAATTTTGGCACCCAATTAAGTCAGCAGTCACTTGTTTTTTGTTATTTTAAAATGATATATGGCCATGGACATTTAATCCAGTTACCGTTGAAAATTCGTGAGGAGAACCAAAAGAGTATCGTGTTTAACAAAAATACGTTTAGTATTAATAACTTGAACCCCTGTGATGTCCAAACTTTACATATTGTTCATGTCAACATCATATTCGTTTGCCACGCCTTGTCAATTCAAACAGCAAAGTTCTTGACCAGACCAAGCGCTAGCTAGCTCGATGTCACTCATGAAACTTTATTTCAAAGGTACATGTCACATGCCAACTGAAATATCGTCCTGGGATCCGAATCCATCTGAGTTACACACAGGCTATTACAATAAAGTAAACAAACAGCGAGTGACTATGGAACAACTGATACTATATTGTAGTATTTCACCTGTCATTAAACTAGTTACATACATTTACGTGACTCGAATTCTATTTTGACCATTAAGTACGCAAATATTGCTACTGATTCTGAATATTTTTCATTTACATTCATATTTTTCCTGTTCTGAGTTCCTTTACAATTGTTCTGTAGGAAGGCTTAGTCTTTGTTTAAGACACAATTTTCCGATAACATCAATGCGAAGTCAAACTTGTGCTCCCTCAGTCCTAGTTGAACTTGGATGAATTCGGTAATTTTCTAGGCTCCTTGTGATCATATTGCATTTCAACTGAATAGGTTGATATACATCCCCTGGACTTTCAATTTTGTGAGTGTAACTATGCTCGGTCTTGATGAAGGTAAATTCATGAAAGCGCTCCGAACGCAAGTAGTTATAAAATGTATTTCTTCATTTTTACAAGGTTGGATGCTTTGTATGTCAGTTATCGTTTTCTTGTGTTACTCAAACTCCATATTGTTCTTGTCCCATTTTGCAATGTACACCATTTTCTAATTCGGCGTTCAAGGTATGAGAAATATCCCTTGAATCAACAAGGTAGTCGGCGTGTTGCTGTCAAATAATCTTTTCATAGTTCATTTCGAAAATGTTTCCACATGTTCAAACTTAAAGATAATCGCTTGTCATGATTTGAATTTTTGTCAGATTTTCTGAATGCTCTGGTTTTATCCATTTGAATGCCTTAAAACTATTTGCCCATTGTCCTAATTTTTCTTTTTATAAATCTTTTGCATGTATGATTATAAGCCATTTGTAAAAGTCTTTTAAAATCTTATTTATTTTTTAATTGTTTTTGAGAACTTTAACTAGTCAATGATAAAGTTATGAAAAATCAAGAGAGAACATTTCCCCGCAAAATTTTAGTGGTTAATATCTCGAAAACAAGCACATTGACCTCTTTATATTTTTTGCTTTGTTATTCCTTAATTAATCACCTATCAATATATACTAGTTTTATCAAAAGTCATTTATTTTGAAACTAAGTAGCGAACTTCCTTAATCAGATTTACCTTGCTCTGTAAAATTATTTTGGTGAAAATGGGTTGTAGATGTTAACACGAAAAGAGTTAGAAGTAGAATATTGATAGAAACCAAGATAATTGAAGCAATGGTATGATCAACACGAACACCATTACAATAAGAATGATCCGAAACTCAAATGTTCAAGACTTCGCGGCTTCGTGTAAACTTATGTAAATGTAAACACAATCTTATACAATTTAATTATTATGAATAAAAACATATGTGAAGATATACAAAGGGCATTTAAAACTGTTCCGATGACCACATGTCTGGACAATATATATCTAGCTTTTAAGCACTGTTGTTTATGGTGATTGAAATATTCAAGTTGGATGATATTTTATAATCTTGATATTCATATGTTACCCGTACATATTTCCAAAGATTTCTGTTCCTATGGGATAACAAAACAGTTTCAACTAGTTAGGTCAATTAGTTTAAAGCGAATCATTATCTATTTATTTAAGGATGCAAGGCTTTTACAATTATTTTAATTTCATCCATTAATGAACGGTTAAATAAAATCTGGACACGGTAGTGTAGAATGAGCTCATGACTTTGTGATGTCACTATGGCGTCATTGACATGTTGAAATGGATACAATTGACCAACAATGCACCGACAGTTTTTGCATGGACGACATAGTTCTTAGCAAATGCTCTTCAAACAATTATTTTACACGCATGATCATGTTTATAAAATACAGGCATTACGGCTTCCTCCAACAATAAAAACTGACCGCAAGATATCAAAATAGTGCTGAAAGTGGCGTTAAACATCAATTAATCAATCAATCAATCAATCAATTATAAAATGCATTCAGCAGTAAAACATATATCTGTATAAACCATTTGCTCAGTTTTGATGAATAATGACAAGTTCTCAAGTACGAATATTATAACAGCATTCTAATTTTTGCACTAAATCAAGAAGTTTAAGACTTTAGATGAATGTAAACTGAAAAAAAATCAAAACCTGTAAACACTGATATTTATCTGGCCATTGTTTTGTAAGTATTCCTAAGAAGCTACGCGTCTGTTTCCTCCAATGCTGATTTGCTGGTTACGAACGGTGTTGTCACATTGAAGACAAAATATCTGATTTCCCTTTAAAGTATCTGCGTCCTGTCTTATTATAAATAGTTTATGTATGACTAGACTGAATTCTCTATCAACAAATTATAAGTTAATGTGATATGGCAACTGTTGAGTGCATTCACGAGCTATTCTCTTACTTTGAATTTTGAATAAGAAAATGAAGCAACGTATTAAATTAAGGCAATAGTAGCATACTGCTGTTCAAAAGTCATTAACTGATTTAAATGAAACAAACCGAGTCACCACCACAACTGAGGTAAACACATCAATTAAAAGAGGAAAATAACGAAACAACAGAAACACTGAACTACTTCAAAAAACAAACGCCAACATACATAGAAAGCGACTATTAAATCGAAACAAGAACAACTAGCTGGAATTTGAACGTTACAGGAAATTGAAATCAACTGTTTGGTAATTGATGATCGGCCACCGTGATAAACCATATATCTATAAAAGCTACAAAGTCTAAATATTAGTAAATGAATTAAAAAAAAAAAACAGAAAACTTTGGCAATGAACTAATCAAAAAGTTCTTGTAAATATACAACAACGTGATTTCACAATTTAAATTAACATGACAAAAGCGTGTCTTATCTAACAAGGCGAGAATATAGAATGACAAATAAGAATAGATAATACGGATATTCAATGTCAAATTTGGAATAAATCGCCTCAATGGCAAAATTACACTGCTATTTGTTATTTCTGTGTTATTTGATAAACGTTGGTGCAACTGCAGTTGCCAGGAAACGTCTATTATTAGATGATCCTGCAGCCATTTTGAATCGTCTGGATCAGTTGGAGAAAACCGTACTAAACCAAACGAAAGAACTTGAACAACTGAAAAGAACACAGAATGGTTGGTATTTTTGTTATATCTTGTCAAAATATCTTATAGGGGATGTTTAGAAAGCATACAATTATCGGTACCAAGTTTACAGCAACGGATTAAAAAAATGGTAAATGTAACTGAATTACCTAATTTTCGTTGTGAAAAAAAAAAACATTTTTCATGTTTCAAATAAACTGTATTTACCTTAAGTTTACGAATTGTGACGTTGATGAGAGAGTTGTCTTATTGGCACTTATACCACATCTTCTTATATCTAAGAACGTATCGTCTCACAAAGGAACTAGTTTAACATATGTAATGATTGAGCAAAGCTCATATAAAAAAAATGTACAATGCAACCCATCTAAATCATGCCCTTTGGGACTCAAATATTGATCGAGTCATCTTAACGCGTAGTATACCGATGAACCATTAATTTCATAACGTTTTTTTATAGGCACATTTTTAAACAACCAAGTATTCTGTTTACCAAGACTTGCACATTTAGATATATGGAGCATATTAACAGTTCAATTTAAAAAAAAAGGTGTGCCCTTCATTTATAATGTTGCAAATGAACTGTACTCCGATTCGGTGGGGAAAACTTATATGAACTATACATTTTGATTACTGAATTATAATTACTGATTGTGTATGTGACTAGTGTCGATATTATGTATCCAGCCTTCAGCAAAGATTTTAACGGGTGTTTTTTTATATGGTGTGGTGTGTCAACACTGTCTTGGGAACGAATAGGGTTGGGCGCTCGTGTGCTAGTTTAATTCCGTCACAATCTGTATGTACCAGTTCGAAGTCAAAAGCCTATGGTTAAGTCATTGACGTTAGTAGCTGTCTGTCATATCTGTAATTCGTTTATTCTTATATTCATAATCATTCCGTTCGTTATTTTGTTAAAACTATAATACATTTCGTTGCCAATGATAGAATCTTCTTAATGTTTGCACTACTCTTGCACAAGGATGTAAAAGTGCAATATGAAGTCATCAATGCTAGCTCTAAATGTAAATCTAAATATGTGAAACAAAATTCAACTCAAACAATATCTGACTATTGTTTTATATCTGAAAAGTTTTATTTGGAGGATACTTTTTTTAATTTTCGTATTGATCGGGAACTTAAAATACATGTAGCAATATCACACCTGTTTCGAATCGTTGTTATTTATTTGCCATGTATAACACGTGCACGTGACGCGACAAGACTCAATACTTTATGACAATATTCACATTTTAAAAAGTAACAATTCAAATTAATGTTGTATTCATTTTTGTTTCCAGATACGAAACCAGCCTTTTTTGCAGTGTTATTAATTTCTGGTGAAAATTTCGGGAACGAACAAATACTGAAATTCGACAGTGTAAAAACCAATATCGGAGGAGGATATGATCCTATAACCGGAGTGTTCATAGCTCCAAAAGATGGAACATATCAATTTACAGGCGTCATTTATTCAAATGGACAGGGTGCAGATATTGAAGCACAGATGAATAAGAATCATGAACTATTGTTGAAAGGCTACTCGTCTGGTTCTTCACATGCTGAGTCACAGGTCATGAGTGGTGTTGTCACATTGAAGACAGGTGATCATATCTTCATTCAGCACAGAGGAGGAGCAGTAGACAATGCACGTGGGGATAGTCATTCGTCTTTTTCTGGATTCATGATATAGGTAATAAAAGAATGATATTACAATAACGACTTCTTGACTTCACGTTTTTTGTTTAATATATATAGAAAAGAAGAAAATGGTATGGTTGTGAATGAGACCAATTTCCGACAGAGACTTAGATGTCGTAGCAGTCAATACTCACATATCATTACACGGCCTTCGACAATGACCAAACCCATACTACAGAGCAAGCCACAAAAGCCGACATAACAAATGCAAATGATGAAACAGACAAAACCAACGATTAGATATAAATGATCTATGTAATACTATCTATTTTCATTTGCATATTTCTTAGCGGTAAAATTACACACAGAAGAGGGTGTCAGCTGGCCCTTATTTAATCATGTTTACTATTTCAACAAAGAAGAAATAAAAGGAAATAAAACGAATCATGTTAAAATAGTACACTAGTCTATAAAGAAGTTAATAGTTTTTAAGCGCTGGGCCTTTTCACTAAATTAATAAATTGACGTTTGTCACGGGACTTTCCGCAAACATTGGAAGGAACATCATATTGATTCATGCAATGTTTGTTGTTCTTGATTACAGAAAAAATTCTGCCAGTTACGATAAAACTAGTCAAAATAAATTCCTCTCATTTAAAATAAACCTGTCTGGACCTAGTTCAACATATGATTTTATAGTAAACAGAGTAAGTTCACTTGGTAAACTCATCTGACCAGTAAATCAAATTTCACTATCTCTTATTATAGATATGATTGTTAAATGTACCGGTATGAATATCAGTGATAAATAACAATTGTTAACTTTTGTCGTACTTCCGTACTGATGTTGTCGATATTATCTCTACCATGTATCCTATTACTATATGGCATCATTTCCCTTGTGGAATAAGTTACATTTCCTCTTTCGGAGAATGAGATTTTTTAACTTCCTTGATTTTTCAATTTGGTGTTCTCTTCTCCTAGAACTAGTATTGTGCTGCGTACAAAATTGGGCATAGAAAAATCCTGTATTCAGAATATTTTCATTCTTGAACTTTAGGTAAGTTTATTAATGAATGATCATTGTTTTAACATATTAAAGTGAAGAATTACCTTTTTTGTCTTTCTTAAAACGTATCTGCGAAATTAATAATAAGAAAAATAAATGTAATTTGATAAAAAAAAAAAACACTTTCTTTTTGTTTTTTAATGAATCTTTCATTTTTTATTTGTGACGTTGTTTTAACAAATCTTATGCTCATAGTTGAAGCTACTATTTTATTATACTTTTTTGGTTTGCATTATCGACTTGTAAGTCGGTCAAAGTTGTTGATTTCAGCATTTTACATGCTTTGATAATTGAACACCGCTTATTTAAAATGATTGTTGGTTTAGTTGTAATCATGGAATTATATTTTTCTCCGGATAAAATTAAAGTGTATACTGTTTTAGTACTATAGGGTTGTGTACGTGAATGAATAGCTTTAAGTGTCACATTTACCAGTATTGTCCATTTTTCTATACTAGGACGGACGCATAAAATATATAAAGTGCTGATTTCATTTTGTACTGAACTGCTGCTGTGGCTTGATGATTTACGATGGTATTATCAGATCAGTAATCAGTACTTTGGTACTGACATGAATTATAACAAACATTTCTTAGATTTTTTGTTTATAAATTTAACAAATGTTTCAACTCCTTAATGCAGAGTCGACGCTGGATGGATTTTGTTATTATTTTTTGGTACGTTTTAGTAATTTAACTATTACAATATTTCGGTTCTTATACAACCCTGTCTTTCAAATTTCGATGTTGAGCGTAATCGAGAATGCACTTCGGACGCAAGACAGTTTTCATATATCATTCTTCTGAAACGTACTTAATGTCAAA
This sequence comes from Mytilus galloprovincialis, assembly GCF_965363235.1. Taxonomy (NCBI): domain Eukaryota; kingdom Metazoa; phylum Mollusca; class Bivalvia; order Mytilida; family Mytilidae; genus Mytilus; species Mytilus galloprovincialis. Next base: position 49,131,795 of record NC_134845.1, read on the forward strand.
GTTAGATTTTGATTAAGTTTATATTTATTTCATATAAAAACAAGGTTATGTGGTATGATTGACAATCAGATCATAGATTTTTATAAATTTAGTAGTATAACCAGACTTTGAATGAAATGAATGGCCACTGTCAAGCTGTATGGCTTTCGACATTAAGTAAAGTCCATACAGCAAAACCAACGGTCTAAGCATTAATAAAACGAGAAACACTTATTAACTACATCAACAACCGACAAACACTTAACAACAGGGTCCAGACTTAGGACAGGTGAAAACGAATACAGCTGGTTTAAACAGGCACCAAACTTCATCCTAACTTGAACTACTAGTTTAACATTACTTCATATATATAGAAATCCCAACTATAAAACATCGATTTAAATATCATAACTCGACCAAAGAGACATATCATCAAAAACAAGCAAGCATACAATTAACAAACACATATGATACATGACACTACAAAATACAATTATAGTAATAAAAAAAGAGGGGGGGGGGGGTAAAACAATGTCAAAAAGACAACTTTAACTTGGGACCAAATGGTGTTAAATATAATAACGCCCACACGAAAAAGTAACAAAACTCCGAAAAAAGAATAATCGCAGTAACTGAAAGCTAGAACATTATATTACTTACAGTATCTTAGAAAGTCAAAGTCAGATAACCCTTGCTAGGCAGAACCCTTAAAGTGTACAACATTCAATCGATTATAATTTTTAAGTAGAACAAAAGGGTTTAAATTAAATATCTCACCAGACCCACAACAACGTCAAATATCACAATGTAAATCGTAAAAAAGTAAGATATATAATAGTATTGTGTTTCAGTTGGAAATTTTAAACTGAGGTCAATTGAATATCAAAATTTGATATAAAAAATAGGTAATAGCATAAGGGGAACAATAAAAAACAAAAGCTTTGATGCATCAATCAATCATGACACGAAACAGGACGTACACATAAAAAGACACACAAAAAGCAAAGGAACAGCGATCTTATTGAGACACGAAGTGACAATGCTGCCTTCAACAAGGAAAAATAAGCACATTACTTTTTGTAAAATTTCATTTATCTTAGCGATAAAAGGGTAATCTTTGCAAAATTGGTGATTCAAATTCCTTTAACAATTTCATAATAATTTAAGTTCATACAATTTACATTGTAGTATGGCGAGTATTATTGGTAGCACTGACGATCTGAAGGATAGATATTCCGATATATTTCTCAGTCACTCAGTCTTGATCGTTATTGGAGCTGTGATAGGGGTTCTTGGAAACGGTGCAACCGTTCTGTTTTATTCCTGTCGGATTAAGGAACGGGGAGAACGCTATTTCATTCCTCTATTGGCAATCGTTGATCTTATCGCGTGTTTAGATATTTCGACAAACTACGTTATGAATAATACATATTTTTATGATTACCCGAGTAACATCATTTGTTGTGTCACTACATTCCTGCAAGTTTTTACTTCCGGACTGTCGGCTCATATTCTCCTGATCATAGGTGTTCAAAGGTACCTGTTAGTATGTAAACCGTTCGGTCCAAAGATGACGTTGTTCTGGAAAAGAGTTTCGCTGGCTGTTGCGTGTTTATTTACATTAACATATTCGTGTCCCCTATTAGGATTATCTGGAACGGTTACAATCGAAGACGTTTTTAACAATCATACAATTAATACAACGACATGTAGATTGACTACAGTAGACGCGATGCCAGTAACTATTTATGTTGGACTTATTGGTTTGATACTAGTGTGTAATCTTGTTATGACCACCATATTGTGCATTCCAGTCATAAAAAGAATTAGAATGTCTATGAAAAAAAGATCCAGAAACAGTATTTTAAATTTTAAAAAGGAAGATAGCATATCCAATCATGAGGTAACGGAAACAAGTTTAAGCAAGACATCTGGTCCGGAGTTGGGATCTGATATCATAACACCAGGAAATACGCAATTATCCAAAAATAGTAAAACCCTGAACACAGATTTAGGCCAAGAACTCCCCAACGATACAAGTCAAAAAAGGAACGTCTCTTCGATTGCAGTGGAACAATCTTCTACGAACGAAAACTCGAGTAATGAAAAAAGAAATAAAGAAAACATCAACAAGTCCTCCAAATCAAAGACAAGTTCGGTAAAGAAAAGAATTAGTTCGATGTTTGTCGTTATAATAACGGCTTACGTCATTTCTTATATTCCTACGGTGGTCTGTGTAATACTTACTTACACGATCGGCAATTTTAACGATACAATTTTATCAAAAGGAGAAACAATTGCTTGGTTATATATAGCACGGCTGATTTTTGTTAATCACCTTGTTAATCCTTTTATTTATTGTTATTTTGATGTAAAATTGAAAAGGGAATTGAAAAAGTGCTGTAAACGTGAGTAAAAATTACAGACTTGAGTATCGGTGTAAATGTTTTGAGATGAAACGCTTATCGCAGTTTATCTTGTTGTCAATGAGATGATGATTATGATGCTAATGCTGAGAATGAGGATGAGAAAAAAGGAATGTGGCTGATGATTTTTTTTAACGGCAAGTGTCAGATATATATGAATATATATCAGAAAGAGGACACATGTGTTGAAATATGAACAAATGGAATTAACTTTGTTCTACACCAACACGCTGAGTTAAATGTTTAGCCTGTTAGTTCAAAGGATAATAGTCCGCCGGTAAAATTCCACCCGACACGGACACTTTACTTTGACCTTTAGCAGACACTTTTTACAAGATTTTCACCCACTGTCGCGCGTCATTACTGACACATCGAAGAAGGAGCAAATACCAAAAAGCAATTCTTTAAAACAATAACAAACTCAACTTGATTTAGATGTATTTCCATTACCATGATCATCATATTTATATGGAAATTATCCAATGTTTTGATGCAAAATGTTTTTTTTTTGTTTTGTTTGAAATTTCCTCTCCTTGCTTATCCATTGGACAGGTTTGTTAAATGTGTCTTCAGACCCATATATGTCTAATGATAAATCTAAACATGGATCCATATCTTATTTGATAACGGAAAAAAAGATATATCATGAAAAGTGAGTTCCAATCAAAATCAGAAGCCCTTTTGACACATATAAGATGCTATAATTTAACATTAAACCTGCATTTAAAGACAATCTTAATCATATATAAACAAAACTACCAAAAAACCTTGTTCTAGACCAACACGCCGAGCTAAACGTTTAGCGTGTTAGTTCAAAGGGTAATAGTCCACCGGTAAAATTCCACCCTACTCGGACACTTTACTTTGACCCTTAGCCGACACTTTTACAAGATGTTCGCCTACTGTCGTGCGTCATTACTGACACATCGAAGAAGGAGCAAATACCAAAAAGTACATACTGTTAGTTAGTCCAGGCCTCGAATCGAACCGTCAACATCCAGTAATCTTTACAACAATAACAAACTGAGTTTAATTTAGATGTATATCCATTACCATGATCATCATATTTATAACGAATTTATCCAGTGTTTTGATGCAAAAAGTTTTTTATCTTTTTGTTTGAAATTTCCTATCCTTGCCTATTCTTTGGACAGGTTTGTTAAATGTGTCTTCAGAACCATATGTCTTAGGATAAATCTAAACATTGATCCAAAGCTTATTTGATGACGAAATAAAAGATATATCATGAAAGCGAGTTCCAATCAAAATCAGAAGCCCTTTTGACACATATAAGATCCTATAATTTGACCCAAAAAAATAACATTAAACCTGCAGTTAAAGACAATCTTAATCATATATTAAACAAAACTACCAAAAAACCCTTGCTCTAGACCAACACGCCGATCTAAATGTTAAGTGTGTTAGTTCAAAGGGTAATAGTCCGCCGGTAAAATTCTACCCTACTCGGACACTTTACTTTGACCCTTAACCGACACTTTTTACAAGATTTTAGTATATTGTCGCGCGTCATTACTGACACATCGAAGAAGGAGCAAATACTAAAAAGTACATACTTTTGGTTAGTCCAGGCCTTGAATCGAACCGTCAACATCTAGTAATCTTTACAACAATAACAAACTGAGTTTAATTTAGATGTATATCCATTACTATGATCATCATATTTATATGGAATTTATCCAGTGTTTTGATGCAAGAAGCTGTTTTTTTTTTCTTTTTGTTTGAAATGTCCTTTTCTTAGCTTATCCCTTGGACAGATTTGATGATTGTGTCTTCAGACCGATATGTCTTATCATAAAAAGAGAGTTCCAATCAAAAGCCACGTGCACTTTGACACAAATAAGATCACACTCTTTACAAGATTTTCGCCTACTGTCTTGCGTTATCACTGACACATCGAAGAAGGAGCAAATACCAAACAGTACATACTCTTTGGTAAGTGTCGTGAGGGTTTATGTTGAGTTTCCAAGTGAATTGTCAATACCTAATTCGTTCATTAAGCAGTTAATGTAATGAGTTTTACAAACAAAAAGGATATTATTTGGGGCTTTATCTGCGGGGACAGCAACATATTTGTCATTCAGGTAGGATAAGTGTTTTGCAACATTTGGGTCTTTTAAGATTGACGTAGACATTGATAGAGCCATTCAGTTTCTTAATTCTGATTTGTATCAACGACCTCACTGCCTTAATCCGTTCGGAAAGAGTTCTACGTCTTCCTTCTCGCGCTTAGCCCATTGCCTGGCATTATCCTCGACTGGATCCATCAACATTTTGAAGTTGAATTTCCAATTGATGGATTTAGGCTCACGATATTTCTGACCTTTGATAACACATTTCACAGGGAAGTGTTATTGACAATGTTGAGGTCACCGGTAATAACGTGGCCAGTCGGATTATGTGTGAATTGGGAACTAGCACAAGTGTAATCAGGAGGTTTAGACTTGAAGTCGTCAATATTGAGATCCTGCAAAACGTGTTTGTAATTGAAAATTTTAGTTGCAATAGGTTTGGTATAGGTATAAGAAATGATAAATACAGACTGATCTTTGAAATAAGGAGATATATTCGATTTATTATAATTAATTTATGAAGAAGGATATTGCCTAAGTTGACGCCATGAAGACCTTTGTTGGCAATGGAAAGATTAAGAAAATATCTTTTCTCTTTTTCATATAAGTTTGTATTGGTTTGAACTAGGGTTTGTAACAGTGGTTTCCAAGCATAAATTGAACAGAGAATGAAGTTGTGAAAGTGGTAATGAATACAGTTTCGTGCGAATGTGATGCATACCTAACGGTTTTTGTATAAATTGCAGAAAGTCATTATTAGAGACATAATGTAGAGTAGGTGATGTATAATGACGATGACAATGACAACAGATACAGTTAAGTCTGCCACATATCTTGACCTACATCTAAAAGGGACAATAAAATGTCGGTTGAAAACCAAACATTACGACAAAAAAGATGATTTCAGCTTCCCAATAGTGAATATTTCGTTTATAAGTAGCAACATTCCAGCTGCGCATGCATACGGATTGCATATCTCCCAATTGATACGATATTCCCGTGCTCTTATTTCTTATAAACATTTCCTTGATAGAGGGTTGCTGCTCACAAGGAAGCTTTTAAACAAAGAGTTCTATATGTTTCAGCTGAAATCATCCCTTCAATAGTTTTACGGACTCAATCACTGGTTGATTGACCGTTATGGAAAATTCGTTTCACAGATCATATTGAATATGTTCCTTATGTCGTAACACAATCCCATTTCCTTTTCACAAATCCGAGCTACCCAATTAATTTAATTATTTACCGGGTTTAAATAACATGAGAAACACGACGGATGTCACATGTGGCGGAGGATCTGCTTACCCTTCCAGAGTAATTAAGATCATCCCCAGTTTTTATGGGTTTCTTGTGGCTAAGTCTTTAGTTTACTATGTAGTGTCTTGTGTACTATTATTTGTTTGTTTGTCTTTTGTCTTTTAAAGCCATGGTGTTGTCAATTTATTTTCGATCTATTGGTTTGAATATGCCTCTGGTATCTATATTTTACAGGTGAAGTTGTCATAATCAATATGAAATCGTCCTTTAAAAAATTTAAAATGTTTCATTTCGAGTTGATTTCCTATTATTATGACGGATATTTTTCACAATCGTTATTTCAAAATCACGCCCTCTTTTCACAGAATATGCCCAACCGAATAAAACTCATTACCTGATATAGTCTACCATGAGCAATATGACGGTTGCCACATGTAGCGCAGGATCTGTTTACCCTTCCGAAGCACTTGTTATCTAACCCGGTATGAGGTGGGGTTTTAGACTCGGATTTGTGTTCGCTTATCGATTTTTTGAACAGCGGTATACTACTGTTATTTTTATTGCTCAGTCTTTCTCCTATCATTTTGACACATTAATTTCCGATTGATTGACATAAAATAACCAAAGAGCCTCAGACTACATTTTTTATGGTTTAACCAGAGGACGATACTGTTTTTTTAATTATGTTTCACATAGAGAATTTTTTTTTAATGATGTACATTAAAAATGAAGTCGGCATATATAATATTATGATCTGCATGTATTCTATCCACATGAAATAATACAGTATGCACTGTATAACAAACCTAGATAAAGCCAACGAGGAAAAGCATGAGTTGATTATCGAAAGCTACATGTTTATATAGTTCAGTTGACGAACAAGTCTAAGCCTCCTAAATGTGATGTTTTAATGCCACACAACTGTGTGTATAATGTTCGCCTTATGAAAAACAAACATTTACTTGGTATAATGTTCGCCTTATGAAAAACAAACATTTACTTGGTATAATGTTCGCCTTATGAAAAACAAACATTTACTTGGTATAATGTTCGCCTTATGAAACACAAACATTTACTGGGTATAATGTTCGCCTTATGAAAAACAATCATTTACTTTGTAGCTTAATTAGTGAATGACTGAATTAAGAACGAAGTATATGTAGACTATTGTCTCAGTGGTAAGGTTTGTGGTTGTAATATGTACTTAGCCTAGACATAAGTAGGACATGTATTACTCAATTAACTCGATATGTTTATAGTGAGTTTCGGAGTGGTTTACAGTGCTTGACACAGTATACGTAATTCTTTCACATGGTGACAAAAATCATAATGAACAAAAAGGTAAAACGTGCTACACAGAGGAACAAATGATCAGTATGCTGGAGTTTCTTATTGTTAAATTTGGAGGTAGACTTTTTGAACAAAATTTTGTCGGTATCGTGCGCCTCTCCTTGACGACCTCTTCTTATTTTCATTTGAATTGGAGTTCCTTCAAACACTTGTCAGACTCATAGATTGATAATAAACTGACAACGTCATGGCTAAAAACAAAAAGACAAACAGACAAATAATAGTAAAGAAGACACAACATAGAAAACTAAAGACTAAGCAACACGAACCCCACCAAAACCTTGGGGTGATCTCATGTGCTCTAGAAAGGTAAGGAGATCCTGCTCTTAATGTGGCACAACTTATTTGTAATGCAAGAGCTAGATTGGAGCTCCTACTCAGACTTAGAAAACGTCACCAGCGTCTGAGTAGAAAGTTGATGATCCGTGGTATGTCATAGAACGTCCTTAGAGTTCAGTATGTTTTGATTTTACTTTTCACATCTATCTGAGAGTTCATTACAGATTTGATATCGTTTATTATCATATTTAAGATTGTTGTGTTTAATTTAAAACAAATGATATGTAAAAAGTATACTACCGAAATACTGAACTCCGCGGAAACTTCAAAAAGGAAAGTCAAAATCAAAAGGCAAAAGCAAAAGCTCAAACATACCAAACGAATGAATAACAACTGTCATATTCCAGATTTGATGCAAGCATTTTCTTATGTAGAAAATTGTAGACTAAATCTGTTTTTAAAGCTAGCTTAACCCCTCACTTGCATGACAGGCGCAACAAATTCCATTATATTGACGAATATGTGTGAACAAAACAAACCGGTATAAAATGTAAAAATGTCAAAAATAGGGATAAAGCATTCAACATAGTGTTATAATCTTAATCCCTATAAAAAATATATAACAAAGAAACACACAATGGCGTATAGACCAAGCATATTAACAAAAATTAAAAACAAGAATACACACATTTACCATAGTATACTTACACAATGACGGGATGTATAAGTAAAGAGACACAGTATATACGTATCAAAGAAATATAAAAAAGCATATATAGATAAAACACATTAGCAAAAATGAAATACAAGAATGCAGAAATGTTTTACAATTGCACAATAACGGGATTTACAGGTACAGAGGCATGTCATATGTGTATCAAAGAAACACCAGAAGGCATATAGAAAAAGCACATTAGTTAAAAAATAAAGACAGGCATACGAGAATTATCGTGAAATTGATAGTCTTATTCAGATTTTAGATGTTTCTTATCATTAATGGAAGCTGTGTATTGAGAAATACCACCATTGTCATGGTATATCTAACGTTTAATTTGTTGATTGTTAATTTTTCACTATGAACATACACAACTTGTAAATAAGTAGTATAGAGGCATAGTACATTAAATAGAAGTAGTTACTAGTAATTCATGACGTCATCCCATAGAATATATAACGGAACCAGAATTGCAGACGTCACGAGAATAAAGATATACCACGCATACTCAAATTTCTGTGTACCAATGAGGAACATAACATTTTTCGACTACAAATAAATTTCAAGTCATGTGAAAAAAATAATTGTGAACTATAAGACAATGAGACGTAAATCAAACGGCACAAATAGAAAACCCAGTTCATTATTGAGTTCCACGGAAAGTTATTCACACAAAACATGCAAAAGATCATAAACCGTGTATGGAAAAGAAGAGTTGTGGAGAAAATATTAGTATTTTTACTGAGGTTTGTAAAGTCAGTATCTTGAACTGGACAAAATCGAATGAGAAAACGAAACTCTACAATTCGCGCTATTTTCGAAATAGAAGTGAGCCGCAAGTTTCTCGCAGTCTACCGCTTATACACTCTCGGTTGGATGGGTAAGGTTAACGGTTCTTTGTATATTGAGTTAGGTTTAAATGGTAAAGCTCTGTTTAAAAAACGATGAAAAGTGGAAAGGGTGGTACAATTAAATGATTGATCAATTCGTTGGAAATTTTCACCCACGAGGAGGTACGTGACGAACAGTTAAAGCATATCCAAACTCTAACACATGATTTATATCGAGTTGAGAGGAAGGAAACAGATCGTCACATGATGACGACATTGTTATTTTTTTTTTTATGTTAGAATAATTTTCCTTGTTGGACTAATATGTTCCGTGTGAATTTGTTAACTTCTCTGAACTTTGGAACTTTGTGTCAATTCTTCCTTGTGTTTCATGACATGAAAGTGTATGGAACTGTGAAGGAAACTATAGCATTGGGATAGTATATGTAAAAGATAAAGGAAAACATCTAATTGTTCAAACGTTAACTACTAGTAAGTTTATATAAAATATCACTGTATTAACATATTAGATTTTTAAGTTGAGGACGTGTCGTTTTCTTCTAGATTTTGCATTTAGTATCTGCTAATGTAATTTGATACGGCATTGCATTATTATTTTGTGCCATTATTAAAAACTTTTCTCTTAACAAATTTGCTACCCGATATTTTCGAACTTATTTTTTCGTACTTTAAACTTTGATAACTTTGATGATCTCGCGTAAGCGCCATTGGGAACGAGGAGACGTGACTGTGTTCATCTACGGTTTATGTTTCGTTTAGTTTTCGTCTCATTTAAGTATAGTTCATTTGTTTTTCTTTGGCACGAATTTATATTCATTGATAGACGACATATGTAAGTTGGTTTCTTAGTACACATACTTTGGGTACGGATGCACAGCATAATAATCATTGCAATATAACCAGGCAGTATCAGGTAACTGCAACAACAGTAAGTCAAACATGTCAAAGCGGGGCAAAGGATACCAAATGGACATTTAAACTATGTCAAAAATAAACATACAACGCCAACGTCATCGGTTCATATGATAAAATGTTTTAGGAAAATAGTTACACAACTGGTATAACATAAGCGAAGGGAGGGGCGAAACTTACCAGAGGTACAGCCAAACTCATAGATCGAAAAAAAAACAATCAATTTTTTGTCAAACAAGCAATTCAAGGAGAAATAACTATTTTCGTAAAAAATACATACTGAGATGATAGGGAAAATTTCAACTTTAAAAAATTATTTGTAGCAAGAAACAAAAACGTTGACACGATTTTTCTTTTTATTCTTCGTAAAACATATTATAATTTAAAAACCAATCTTCCCTCAATTTATTTCAAATTTATATTTCATGATTTTTTTTATGCACGCAAATGTGTTTTTTCATGAACAATTAAACCAAATTAAGGCAATTTTCAACGACTCATAGCTTGGATATACAGATATGATTTCACGTCCCCTCATCCATTCACGATGTCCTCAATCAGAACCGATCCCCTCAAGCATGAAATAACGAAAATATTAGGGTTGAAGATTTATTAAGACGTCTATCAACACCGGACAGCGTACACGTCGCCCAAAAAGCCATTCATACCCATTGACCGAAAAAAACAGTAAATTTGAACTTGTAGGTCTGTTAATAGAACCATTTAAAAATTCAAATGTCACTTTTTTAGGCAATTTCTCGTTTGGCAACTGATTTTGTAGGAGTTCAACTCCACGAACAACAGTAAATGAAACGTGTATATTTTCGTTATCGTATTTACCACAATATAGCATTCTCCGATTTTCAATATTTTGATCAGTTGAATAAGAAAATTGCGAAATGTACATACCGTTTGAAGCGGTGACAATTACTCCACTCAAACACAACCGGAAAATCCTCTCACGGTTTTCATTGCAGAACCAAATGTTCTGCGTGTGTAGATTACCAGCCGTGATACCTGCATATTTTTTTTAGGATTTATTTTTGAAATTATCAATATCCATCACCTTAGCTATAGCAGCAAAATACCAAATTTCCTTGCATATGAGATATACATTTCCAAATTCAATTTGTATTCAACATTTAACAGCTGTTACCAACACTTAATACAACGTTGTCAGTGTCCAATCAACAAGTTGATGAATAAGGGTTATGTCCTTTTTCTAAAAAGGGTTCTTTGTGTGATATCTTTACAAATAATACAAGATGGGCTTGAAGTTTGGATTCCAGATACTGACGTTGTTTATCATCATAATATCGCTATTATGGTGATCATTTATTTGTCTTTGTTAATCACAAACCTTACTTTAAAATTCATGTTTGGTAATATCCTTTTGGCGTGGATAGGTTTTTGTACATTCCGCCATTGTGTTATTGTGCTAGTGTCATTATTCATGGTATTGTAGTCTTTGACTTTTGCTGGATATGTTGTGTGTTTGTCCAAATGCCATTTTGTTTTTCGATGTTTACATATTTTTTTCTTTTATCATTTTATAGTGATTACGATTGTATTGAAATATTGACTGCTGTGCCCAATTTTTGACTTTTTAACTTTTTATGTACTATGTTTTTTTTGTTCTCAAAGTACTGTCAATGTTATGGAATTTTATGCGACTGTTATACAAGTAAGAGGTTTAGCTAGCTTTGAAACCGGTTTTAATCCACCATTTGTTACATAATGAAACGACTATACCAGTACATGACATTCACTGCTGTTTTCAATTCGGTTGATGAGCTTTTGATTATGCCATTTGATCAGGGGACTATGTAAACTAAGAGGACAGATTATTCATTTTCTGCACTATTGAAGCAAGATTTTTCATTTTCATTAAAGCAAGGGACTGATTATTACGGAAGCGTATTAGCGCCACACATTTGTTTTTTTTTTTTTTTTAATTTTTTTTCCCTATCTTTGCGTAATAATGCAAACCTTTGCGTTATAACGCAAACCTTTTGCGTTATAGCGCAAACATTTTTTTAAAGGGTTTTGGAGCCACTGAAGGCCCAATAAGCTATAGAACAAATGATGCAAAATCGTGCTTTCTGGGTGTTCCAAAGACCCTTTCATAATCTGAAAATGCAAGGTTTTTTTTAATAATGTTTTGACAATATTTTGGTCTCAAAGCAAAATGTATAAATTCAGTGTAAGACTTAAGTTTATAGGGACAACATCAAGAGACCAATGTACATGATAAAGCAAAATGGAATTCACATAGTTAAGTCTGTGGCTGGTGTTTTTGAAAAAATTTAAACTCATGATCAAGCTCATAACAAAATTACTAGATTACAAAAGGAATGCAACACTAACAGAATACAGAAGGGCAACCAATGAACCAAAGACAAAGAAAAAAGAAACAGTGATCCCGAAAAATCAGAGCTACGTCTGAGGGAAAACAGAACTTGCTTCTTGCAAGGCACTCGCCGTGAACACAATTTGATATGGAGACAAGCGTTTGGTTTTGAAATTTCCTACATAAGGCATTTGCCTCAATGTACTGAGTTATTTTTACGACCCTGTTAAAATAAAAGTGACAATAATATACCTCAAGTTTAATGAAACCAATTTCAAGTATATTTAAATAATATTTATACTTTTATCATTAAAAAAATTGTGTTTCCCGACTTTTTTTGAGAAAAAAGATGAATTTATGAAGAATCTGGTGCCATCTCATACTTTGGATTAGACCTGCTGAGTTATTTATTTTCAAAACATTGCAAGTCAGGTAATTTATTTCCCAACTACCACAGAACAAACCATTTATTTTTGTGATTAACAAGGCTGAGTTATTTATTTTCAAAATCCTCCTGCCCCCCTCACCCCCCCGAAAAACAAATGGTCGTCCCCTAACCATGAAAACATTACACTGACCAATAAAAATATGAAAAGGTAGATATCAGATGCAGTTACGGCGGAAAAGGATGTAATTTTAGGTAGTTGCTGAACCATGAAAATTATTTTAGGAACAAAATATATAAGACAGACAGAAATGTCGTAACAAAACCCATCTGTAGACAAGGAATGAAGCATTAATGTCGTCGCTACTGACAAGTTACAAGTTACAATCCTATCTCGCATTCTTCGACTATTATTGCAATAGAAAGTTACGTTTTACGTGAATCCTTGTTGTGAACATGGAAGTACTGTGCGTACATCTGTCCATCTGTATATCCACCCGTTTGTCCGTCTGTCCGTTCTGTCATGCTCTCAAATGTACAATTTTTATAAGATTTTTATCAAATTATAGCACAGGGTTATATCAGCAATGTCTTGGACTAGTTAAAAAAAATCGAGAATATATTGAGGTGGTCATTAATCACTTTACCTTTTTTATGAGTTTGAACGGCGGTATACTACTGTTGCCTTTATTTAAAGTAATATTCTCTTTGCTATTGACAGATACTTTTTTTGCAACGTTAGTAATTAAAATTTCTTGAAGACTTTTCCGATTAACATGCATATGAATTTATTTTTCGAATTACAATTTACATTGCAGGATGGCTAATAATGATATTGATATGAATGAATTTCTAAAGAATAGATATGCTGATATCTTCCTCAGTCATACATGTACAGTTTTAATTATTATTGGAACAGTAATAGGGATGCTAGGAAATGGTGTCACAATTTTTATGTACTCCTGTCGGATAAAGGAAAGAGGAGAACGTTATTTTATTCCTTTATTAGCAATTGTGGATCTTACTGCTTGTTTTACTATTTTCACAAATTATGCTATAAATAGTTATTCACATTTTTATGCTTATTCAAGTAAAACCGTGTGTTGTGTCACTACATTCTTGCAGGTGTTTGCATCCGGACTGTCGGCTCATATCCTCCTTATCATAAGTATTCAAAAGTACTTTTTAGTATGTAAACCTTTCGTTCCAAAGATGACCCTTTTCCAGAAAAGAGTTTCGCCGGCTGTTGCGTGTTTATTTGCATTGGTGTATTCTTGTCCACTGTTAGGATTATCAGGAACAGTTACAACCGAAAACGTTTTTCTGAATTACACAATTAATACAACGACATGTGAATTGTCCACAGTAGACTCGATACCAGTTACTATCTACTTTGGAATATTTGCTCTGATAGTATTGTGTAATCTTGTTTTCACCATTGTCCTTTGCATACCAGTCTTTATAAAGATTAAAGATGTCTTTCTAGATAAATCGAAAAACAAAAGCTTAGCCACAAAAAAGAAACAAAACATGTCCAGTCAAGAGGTTTTGGATACAAGTTTGAAAAATACATATGCATCTGCTATTGTGTTAAAATCTAATATTAAAACCACAGCTAAAAGTAAATCATCAAGAAAGAGTGAAACCCAGAATATTCACTCGGATCAAGAACTTGCGCATGATTCTCCAACTTTTGCTCTTCAATCTTCTAAGAACAACAATTCAGGTACTGAAATAGAAGAAAAAGAAGATAGCTTTAAAGACTCTTCCAAATCAGGGAGTAGTTCAGTAAAGGGAAGAATCAGAAATATGTTTTTCGTATTAATATTTGCCTATGTCATTTCTTATATACCTATGGTTATCTGTTTGATACTTAGATACACAATTAAGAATATTAATGAAATAACTTTTCGAAAGGAGAATCAGTTGCTTGGTTTTATATAGGACGGTTATTTATTGTTAATCACATTGTAAATCCTTTTATCTATTGTTATTTTGATGTGATATTGAAAAGGGAATTAAGAATGTGCTGTGGATACGAGCCAAAAGTATATAATTAATAGCTGCTACAAATGAGTTTATATGAAAAACTCACAGATATGTAAAATTACTTACATTTTTGTATAGTTAAAAGAGATTGTGGGTTAATGGTTATGATGGAAGGGAAAAGGAGAATGGATTGTTGTTTAACGTCCACTCGTTCTTAACATATACATGCTAGTACGAGAACACATATGTTAATGTGATACAAACCTTACTTGTATACTAGACAACCACACTCAGTCGCATATTTAACAAGCTTTTCTTCAAGTCTTTAGTTGAACCTGCTCTGTATTCCAACCGTCGATCTTCGATATGTGACATTTGATTAGATCAGATGTTTATTCGTTAACATGACCATGTAATTTCATAGAATATCTCCAGTATTTTGACGAAACTTTTAATATATAGAATTCCCACATCAAAGCTGATCCCGGGGACAAGTTTGACAAATGTGTTGTGGACCAATATGTCTCATGATATACCTTATTATTATGATTTATATTTTATAATAGAAAATACTATCTCAAAAAAGAGGAGATTTTTTAAAAGTCAAAAGTGAATCAACAGTAATACCTATAAGTAGTATGCTATAAAAAATATTAACGTAAGAATATGAGTCAAACGAAAAACTCTGTCAAATTTGGAACTATGATTCAACAAACGTAATATATTAAAACACGAATGACAGTCATACTAAAGATGTTGTACGCTGCATAACTTGGTTCAACCAGCCACTGTCTTCCTTCCAAATTATTACTATGACTGTGTTTCTATGGATTGTGTGTCGTAATTTTTCCTTAAATACTTTTATTTGGATATCTGTTACATAACTACTAGTTATATGAAAGTGAGATCTAACAGTGAACAAGCTAATTAAGCAAAACTGAGCGCAAAAGGCTACCGAATTAGTCAAATAATTTTACACTGGATATTTTTAAGGAAGCAATTTAAAAACTGTATAGCAAACAGAGCTATAGAAATCAAAGAGCTCACAGGTGAACATAACTGGTAGTCTTACCCTATAAAAGACAATCCTGCTGATTTATTCATGTTATTAGCACGTGGCATATCGTATGAGCAATTGAAAAATAGCAAACTATGGATGCAGATCCTCCAACTCTACAAAAGAAAATCGATACCCAAAGTTCTGATAACAGACAATACTTTTTTGTTGCCGCCGCGGATGAAATACGTAGGTTAACGGACTCTAAATCTTTACATGACAAATTAAGAAATTTTGAACCACATGGAAATTCATAACAAAACGTGCCCAATGGTAGGGTGGCTTTTGGGAAAGACTGGAAATACTCACTGATAATGGTCTAAAAAAGAGTTTGGGACACGCATGTATGATTAGTTTCTTAACAGACATTAGTTGTGGAAATCGAGGCTAACCTTAACAATAGACCGCTTACCTATATATCGTCGGACATTGCCAATCCAGAGCCGCCTACCCCGTTGCATCTACTAAATGGTAGACAAATTAAATCTTTCCCATATCCATTACATACAGGTTATAGAGACTGTTATAGTTCCTATTTTACAAACAATAATGAATCTATGAATGATCAAGCGAAAAGAAGATTCCTTCGTAAGAAACAATTCCTAGCAAGAAAGATACACGAATATTTGACATCTTTACGAGAATTGCACCGTAAATGTAAAACTAGGAGATGTATTTCAAATATACGATGATAATTCTTCACGTAAGACGTGTGAATGAAGAACTTATCTATGGAAACAAAAACCTTGTGGGATCTTCGACAGTTCAAACATCTAACCCAAACTTAACAGACCAATTGTTAGGTTATATCCTTCGGAGATTAGTGAATATGATTTCATAAATATACAGACGCAAATATATCAGCGACGAGCCCAGACAGATGCAGTGGAGAATTCAAAAAGTTCTGTAAGTGATATTTTTTCAATGGTATACAAAAGCAGTGAGAATGAAGTTAAATGACTTTTTTGTACATGAAAAACATTCATTTTAAAGAAAACATTCATTCATTTATTTGTAAAGTTTCATTCAATTCTATGAAAATTTATTTAATTTATTCAGTATATTGACACGAAGAATAATGAGAAACCGAACTTTAACGTGACGTTGTGCGGACGTCGGAAAGGAAATTTCATTGTAACGTCATTATATTATGTTGAGGTTACTCTATATCTCAATGTGGCTACTGCAATACAATTATACAGCTTACAACTTTTGTTTCCTTCCCATTAGTTGTTTTATCTGGCTTTTGCTAGTTTGACATCTTATTTTGACAATATTTACTGTATTTTTATCTATATTGTCAATGCGGAATAATTTAAACAAGAAGCAACACTACGAGTCGAAGCCAGCAGTATGAGTTCGAGGTATTTGTTATTTCATGATTTTCAAAATTAAGGTTCATTTAACATGTTTAATCTATCTTTAACACAAAAACTTTTATATATATAGTGGATGCCAGGCCTTAAAACTCTTTCAACTGCACAGGTTAGTCTGTACTCAGAGTAGTTTTTGACGTTTAAACACAGCCATTTTGTCCAATTTTTTATGATGAACCTAAATGTATGGTTAAAAGTGTTCGTCTTAAATATTTCAATTAGTTTCATTTACCATGGGTATTTTTTGTTTTTGTTTTTCATAATTTATATATTATTTGCCTGTAATATAGTTGTAATGTTGTATAATATTTTATTGAGTCGTATGGACAGTTTTCATTTGCATTGATTAACACATTGTTTACATTAAGTGTTGTCATTTTACTGTATTTGTATAATTACATATTAGCAATTGTCTAATTAAACATAAGATCAATTATTTGCTACAACATGATATATTCATATGCATTTATTTTTAAAGTTATATTCATTTGTCATTATTTTTTTATTTTATTTCCGATCTATCATTGCCTTCTTTGTGTTATTTTAAAAGATATTTTGAAACGTTTCGCATTCAATTCATCCTTAGCCTTTTCCCACCTGTTCACTTATGTTTTGGTACTTAATAGGACTAGCTGAAACCCGTCTCTGAGTGTGAAATATTTTCGCTGTGTTGCAAACTCGTTTGTGGCTTTTTTGCATTAAACTAGTACACATTGTGTTTAGGGACTAGCTGAAACCCGTCTCCGGGTGTGAAATATTTTCGCTGTGTTACAAACTCGTTTGTGGCTTTTTGATTTTTTGGTCGGATTGTTGTCTCTTTGACACATTCCCATTTCTATTCTCAATATTAATTGTTTATAAATCATTTCTATCCTTTTTTAAGATATGTTAGTTTGATTCAGTTCTTACTTCCAAAATTATGAAAGTGTCATCCAGTAACTCCAATGGAAGTGGGACAAGAACGTACACGGAGTAAGAATCATTTGCTATGCAATAGGGTATTAATGGAGTTTGCACACAAGAGAACAATGGTGAAATATAGGAAGAAAGCTATTTAACCAAGAGTTCCAAATGATCAAGTTGAAATCATCCCTTCGTAAATTTCGAGTTGGTTGACCGCTATGGAATAACTGTTTCACAGATGATATCGGATATGGATTTGACGTGGTAACTACAACCTTTTTTTATAAAGTAGACTATTTACCGAGTTTATAATAACTAGGATGCTCTACAAATAATTGAAGTCAAGTGCCTGTAATTGCAAAGATTGATGTGAAAACAAAAATGAAAATCAAATAGTCACACCTAGATGTAGCTTTGTCAGTCAAATGAATCTCCAGTGGAAAGATCCAGACATTGAACCTTTGTTTGCACCAATAATTGAAATGCTGACTGGGTACAATATAAACATACATTCGTGAAAAGAAAACATTGAAGGCAACTGTCTGAAACAAAGTCGGCATCAGTTTCAGTACAATAAGACATGATCAATATAAAGTTTTAAAATTCAAAGAGTCTCCTGTCATTGTCAATTTTTGCCAAATATGTAAAGAATAATATCAACTACTGAAATTCATCATTTTATTTATTAATCATGATGACTATAGGACAGACAAACGATGACACAGGGAGCAAAACCAGAAAAAAGCTCCCTACACAGAATTAAAAATTTGAAAACTGAAATTCCCGGTAATGTTATGCTTTCCCTTTTCATACAGCTCTAAATAAAGCAGGTTATTGGATTCTTGTTTAAAGTTCTTTTAATTTTTTTTCTGCTAATAAATTCTTCAATTCATTTTTTTCTGCTAGCTGTATATTTGTCCGGAATATGCCATTTATCCGTAATTATAATTATATGTATGCAGCTAAAACAGAGGGTTCAAGCAACATACTAACAAAATGGATTGATATGCAGTAAAGAATAACACTTTTGAAATTAAGTTACTTTGCAAATTCAAACGGATTTTATTTCGCTGTTAACATTTAATGCAATTAAATTGAGAAGACAACATGAACATGTTCAAATTCAAGAAAAAATCTATTCTTAAAATTATTTAAATGAGTAAAAAACTCTCTTAACGGATATTACACTTTGTCAAAACATTTGCCCTTGTAACTTTAATTTGAACTAACACAACTTTCAAATCGATATATTCCCACATAAATTATATTCTTATACTCAAAGTGGTTGTGGAATTTAGCAGACCGGCGCGCTCAAAAACAAAATTGCGGAACACAGACTTATATGTTGAATACTTCGAAAATTGGTAACTGAAATGAACATGTTCAGATTCAGTATATATATATATATATATATATATATATATATATATATATATATATATATCAGTCGATAAGAAAAGCAGGCATACAATTGGAGTGTTGTTAATAAAATGTTGCTATGCAAATAAATCCCTTGCCGAACACTTCACTCAAACAATGGTAATTATTTATATATGTATGCAGCTAGATCAAGGACGTTAAGGAAAAATATACAAAAAGAATCGATGAATATCAAACAAAAATTAATAATTTTGAAATTAAGTTACTTACAAAAAAATGAATAGTTAACAAATTCAAACTAATCTTATCCCAGTGTAAACATCGAATACGAATACACCGAGAACACCAAAATTTATTAACAAAAAATGGACAAGCTGTTCTTACATAATTGTAAACAAATTTGCGGAAATCTTTAAACAGACAACCTACTTTGCAAACTTATTTATTTTTAGTTTTGCAACCAGTACCGACACAAAGTTTAATTCATTATATCCATGTATTCATGAAAAGACTTAAGTTCTATATTTAATTACCACGTGACAATAATGAGCAGACCGGCGTACTCCAAAAAAGTAAAATCAAAATAAAATAAATACCAAAATCCTAACTTATTTTGAGGAATAGGTTATTATATCTTGGGAAAACGTAAATTGCTAACGATTTGAAGACCATTCGAACATTGGTGACTTGAGAGAGCATAAGATTTTATCCTGATTTTGATTTTAGATATGAACCTGATTTCGTCCAATTTGTTTTAAACAATACCAAGTTAAGATTAACACTCTTGCAGTGTAATTAACTTTTAATTCGATATTCTATATATAAAAAAATAGAATAAAAAAGCATGTATTTGCAAGTTTTTTCACAAAGACAATTAAACAAATACTTTCTTAAAATTGTACAATTGTTGTCTAGAAAATAAAATAAGTTTTAGTCAATATAATAACCGGATTTGCTTAACTATTGTTTTTGTGAAATTTTCCATAAGAAGGAACGTTCCTATTGTTCCCACTGTACTGTACTGGCGTAAACAATCTATTGACTTTGTCGCCTTTTATAATATACGAAGAGTCGTTTCTATTGTTTTCATCGGTTTCCCACTACTTATACACTTGTAATGCTTAAGAATATAATCTTAGGAGTTTTCTAAGTTGAAGGACTGACATTTTACAAAATAAATACTTATATTTTAATGTTTTATGTCTAAGTCATGTGTTCTGGCTCGCTATTGCTATTATCAAATATAACATGTATAATTTCACCATATACTCTGTTGCGTTGAATCTCCATCACAGCGGAAAAGTTGGGTGTTCATAAACGATATCCTTTAATTTCAGTGTTTCATAAAACAAACTGTTTAGCTGTACGAAAATAAACACATATTATTTTTTTATTGTTCGAATAGAAGGGATTTTAATTTCGAATAAAAGGTAAATTGTGAGATGTCTTTCTATTATGTTTTTTTCTATTGAACCAATTGTATAGGGTTCCGTGTTTGTTTTCTAAACTGATTTTTATTGTATGTCCTTATACGAGCTGTGAAGAATTTTAGCTTCCTCATGCATTGAATATATTATTTTTCTGGCGTTTGATATTGCAATTATCATGTTAATCTTATATGTATCGTTTAAAGATTGTTTCGATCCTCTTTTCGGTCCTGCATTTTCTTTTATTAGTTTATCCTTACTTTTTACATAAATTGTTATATTGCCTTTTTGTTGGCCAAATTTCTCATCATGTCTATTTTTTTTTAACTTAAAACTCCTACTTTTTTCAAATTTCATCCTAGCCGAGATAGTAATAAATATAACTAATGAAGAAAGTTCCCCTTCCAAATTACTCGACAGATGGTTTTAAAACCCTTAGTTTGAATTTAGTGCTTATAAAGAATTGGTTTGTTCTAATTCTAATATGACGACCTTTTATCGTCAACCAGTATAATCGCAATATATCTACCTTTAGCGCAAACGCAGTAATTCACAAAAACGGCTGTTCCGCGTTACGACCAACTTATTTATATTGCCAGATATTCTCAATTTTCGACATCAAATCCCCAGTTTACGAAGGCCAAGATTAAGATACGATATATTAATCTCTATTCTAAAGCAAAATAAACAATTCAAACCATTTCAATTTATTTTTCATGGTAAAATTTCATAAAACGAAAAATTCCGCGAAATGATGTTATTGTCTTGGCATGGCAACGGAACAAGGTGACGTCACAAGTATGTTTCCGTAAACAAAAAATCAAATGTAATACCGGGAGTTTTAAAGCTTCTTGTACGCCTCAGAACGAATAAAATTACATTGGAAGAAAATATATAATAAGTGAATAATGCGATTAAAGCAAAATCATTGAATTGTATAATATTACTAATATTATCAAAATTGGGTAAAACGGAGCAGCTAAAACAGTGTCGTATGTATAGGGCTTTCACGGTTAACCAAATTACGGAATTTGTCCTATTAGAATCGAAATAATTCATGGCAGCCTACGGTAAAATAATCGAATATAAATACCCAACCCACGGTTAAATGAAAACAAATCTACGGCTGCCATGAATTATTTCTTAATTTAGATACATGTATAGAAAAATGAAATAAGTTATTAAAGTGTAAGAGATCAGAAACGTTTCTTTGTTCCGTAAAATTGTAATTCTAAAATCACTTCAAATATCTAAACAAATCATTTCATCTACTTATGTACCAACATCTTATGAAACTAAAATACAACGTGATGTTAACAGTTTTTTTTATGGAATGGTGGCTCTCTTCAAATATTGAATTACAGCTGTTATCCTTTCGAATTATGTGGGTAAACTGTTTCTGTCAGATTTTCCAAAAGCATTGTTTCCTCTATTTCATTAAACGATTTGTTATGAGCATATATGAATTTGAGTTTTTAAACATTAATTCACCTCTTTTTTATTAAGAAATTTTATCTACTAGCAACATATAGGTATCGACAGAATGTAGGAACATGAGTGTAAATACATGGGTAATAATACATATTACATAAACTTATTCGTGTTAACTAATTTACTTTGAACAATAAATTCGATGTCAGTAATAATAATCTACTAAGTATTAAAAAGTTCATAGAGTTTACTACAATGTATGCAATCATACTCCTAAGCAAACAAGCTGTGAAATATATTCACCGTAAAAAAAAGTACTATAAAGGAACACCACAAATAGGAAATTCGCAAGCTATTGTAGAAAATTTGGATACAGAGAGTTATGGTGTGTTTTTTAAAGAGAAAAAAAAAACGAACAACACACATAACGAAGAAGCTGATATTATTTTAAATATTGAGTATTAGGAACACAATGATTGTTATTGTATAAACAGCTTTTTAGTCTACTCATAAACATTGAATCTTAAATTTTTTGTAGCATGAAAACCGTTATGAATACTATGCATTTCTTATTTTCTTTTTAATCTTAAATTGTAGCATGGTATCCGTAAATGATTACAATGAATTTCCGCAAGACAGATATTCCGACATTTTACTCTGTCATACAGTCTTGGTTGTTATTGGAACAGTTATAGGGGTTCTAGGAAATAGTGTAACTATTGTGTTTTATTCTTGTCGGATTAAGGAACGAGGAGAACGTTATTTTATTCCTTTATTAGCAATCGTAGATCTTATTGCTTGTTTAACTATTTCGACAAAATATGGTATGAATAATACATATTTGTTTGATTTTCCGAGTAACACTGTTTGTTGTCTGCTTACATTCTTGCAAGTATTTTTTTCCGGACTTTCGGCCCATATTCTACATATCATAAGTCTTCAAAGGTACCTTTTAGTATGCAAACCGTTCGGACCAAAGATGACATTGTTCTGGAAAAGAGTTTCACTATCTGTTGCCTGTGTATTTACATTATTGTATACTTGTCCACTGTTAGGAATATCAGGAACGAAGACATCCGAAGACGTATTTCATATCATACAATCAATACAACATCGTGTAGTTTGTCGACAGCTGGCACAAAGTTAACAACTATTTACTTTGGTCTACTTGCTCTGATAATACTGTGTAATCTTGTTATCACCACAGTTCTGTGCATACCAGTCTTGAAAAGAATTCAGACTTCCTTTCCAAATAATTCGGGGACAAAATCTTTAGACAATAAACAGGAACAAAACATATCCAGTCAAGAAGTTTTGGAAATTAGCTCTAAGAAGACATCCGGTATTGAGGTATTATCTGTTATTAAAACCACAGCTAACAGTAAACTGTCCGGAAATAGTGACACTCTGAACATTGTCTCGAATCAAGAACTCGCATATGGTTCAAATCGAAATAAGGGTCCTCTTACTTATGCATTGCAAAAATCTTCTACAACGGATAATTCAAGTCCTGAACAAGAAGAAAATGAAGAAAGCCTAAATGAGTCTACACAGTCAAAGAGTAGTTCAGTAAAAGGAAGAATAAGGACTATGTTCCTCGTTATAATAACTTTTTACGTTATTTCTTATATACCCACGCTTGTCTGTGTAATATTGAGGTACACAATTGGTAGTTTTAACCTTAAAACTTCATCTAGAGGTGAAATATTTGCCGGGTTTTTTATAGGACGGTTATTTTTTGTTAATCACCTTGCAAATCCTTTTATTTATTGTTATTTTGATGTAAAATTGAAAAGGGAATTGAAAACGTGCTTTACACACGAGTCAAAATTAAAGAATTAATTATCGCTGAAATGGTTTCGTTGGAAACGTTTTTAGATAGAGAAAATTTTTAAGCTAAATTAAGCAATCTTGACAACAAATTCACCATTCGGTCTTATGTTTATTCGTAAACATGGTAATCATCATTTCATTTAATTTGTGATGTATTTTGATGTTTATTATTTTTTCTGTGTTTTTTTGTTTTAATAAAATTTCCTAATCTTAGTTGATACCCTCGACATACTCGATAAATTTGTCTCCGTCTCTTATTTAGATATATAATTCCAATTTGATATAACCGGTCATCGTAGTGCCAGAATCTATGACAAATTAAGGCAACAGTAGTATACCGCTGTTCAAAACTCATAAATCTATGGACAAAAAACAAAATCGGGGTAACAAACTAAACCTGAGGGAAACGCATTAAATATTAGAGGAGAACAACGACACAACATTAAAATGTAACACACACAGAAACGGACTAAGCATTAAACAAAATCTGATGAGAATAACCAATATAACATCAAAACCAAATACATGAATTTGGGATAGAAAAGTACCGTGACACGTCTTATAGTAATGTGAATTCACACTCAAATATAGGAGAAAACAAACGAAACAACGGAAACACAACGTAAAAAATATTACACACACAGAAACGAACTATGATATAACAATGGCCATTTTCCTAATTTGGTACAGGACATTTTTGAAGAAAAAAAATGGTGGGTTAAACCTGGTTTTGTGGAATGCCAAACCTCCCTCTTTTGTGGCCATATGAAATACAACATTAAAATGACAACACAACATTATAGGACTACAATATAAACAAATAGGAGAACACAATTGACAAATAAACACACGAATAATAGCTCAAACAAATGTTTAAAATATTCAATACGCCAGAAGTGCATTTTATCCACACAAGACTCACCAGTGACGCCCTGATACCAAAGTTTAAAAGCTGAAACAAGTACAAAGTTGAACAGCATCGAGGATCAAAAGTTTAAAAAAACCTTGACTATGTCTCTTGTAAAACACAAAAAATCAAATTAGTCAGAAAAAGCTTCTGGTTTTCACACCAGGCTGAAGCTAGCGAACAATAGCTAGCGAACAATAAGCCAGCGAACAATAAGGCGATATATAGAGAAACCAAACAAATGAATAAGACAGCAACGGCCGTTAAATAAAAAAATATTTAAAAGGCAGAAAATCAGTCCAAATATTGCAATTTCAACTCAATCTTGAAATGTGTTTTTTCCCCATCCATTGATAAGACAAGTCACATATCTTTTAAGGCTAAAAATTCAGTACCACAGTAAACCTGCATGTAACAACGAATTATTTGTAGGTGTAAGACCACCAATGAACACACTTCAATTGAGAACGTAGTTCTACCCTGTAAAATATCGCAACTGTGATGTCATTGTTTAATTAAACTAACATACCCATTTGTAGAAATGTGGTGGCCCTATTTCAGGGCTTCTAGAGAAAAATCATGAGGGGTGTCACGGGGTATGACTATATAGGTCTTGTAGAGGAGAAACTGGCGCTTATTTTGCGCAAGGTATCGAAGGGCGCTATGTTCAGAAATCTGAAACTAGAGCCCAAAATTTGAAAAAAACTGGTAAAAAAATAGGGATGCCCCTCATTATTTTTCTCTAAGAGCCCTGGAATAGGTCGACCACCCTATTTTTTACCATTTTCTCAAATCTTGGGCTCTAGTTTCAGAATTTTGAACATAGCGCTCTTCGATACCTTGCGCAAAAGAAGCGCCTGTTTCTCCTCTACAAGACCTATATACCCATACCCCGTGACACCCCTCATTATTTTACTCTAGAAGCCCTGAAATAGGGCAACCCCAATTTCTTCAAATGTGTATGTTAGTTTAATTAAACAATGACATCATAGGTGTGATATCTTACAGGGTAGGACTACTTCTACATACGTTCTCAATTGAAGTGTGTGCATTGGTGGCCCTACACCTACAAATAATCCGTTGATAAATGCAGATTTACTGTGGTACTAAATTATAGCCTTAAAAGAGATGTGACCATGTGGTGACTTGTTGTATCAATGAAAAAAAAACACATTTCAACATTGAGTTGAAATTGCAATGTTTGGGCTGATTTTCAGACTTTTTAAATACTTTTTGATTTAACGGCCGTTGCTGTCTTATTCATTTTTGATGGTTTCTCGATATATCGCCTTATTGTTCGCTGGCTTATTGTTCGCTTGCTATTGTTCGCTAGCTTCAGCCTGGTTTATTTCACAAGGTTTCTAAATGAAAATTGTGAAGTAATTTACAAAAGTTCAACAGACGTTATCACAATAAGGGTGACCATTATGGACTACCTGTGTCATTAGGTATTGCCGTCCACTTTTCCTTGGTTATTTTAGATCAATTACTTATCCCTAAATTGTTCCTGCTGTGAACAACAAAAAAGGCGCAACTGATAGGTCGAGAAAGTGTCGTGGAAAATCGATAAACTCCCTCCTTGTAGTAGAATTGAGACTTATGCCTCTTTATATTGTTTTTTCTTTGCTGCGTTTTTTGGACTGTATACTTTTTCTTTATCTCGTTTTTATCTTAAGCTTAATATACCAATATTTTTTATCGGCTCCTCCTTTTGAATTGAGAAGTTAAAGCTTATATTTTGAGAGATTGAATGAGTGTATGTTGGCATTTAGGGAAAGTGAAATATTTCATTCATAATACGAACAGTAACAAATCAACAATTAAATTGAGAATGGAAATGGGAATGTGTCAAAGAGATAACAACCCGACCATAGAGTAGACAACAGCCGAAAGTTACCGGTGGATCTTTGATGCTGCGAGAAACTCCCGAACCCGGGATAATATATATATTTGATAGGTTCTGTAACAACCGGGATATATAGGACAGAAGATTACTTCCGAAAAAGGGAATGTCTTATGCCTTTTTGTTTTCAATATTGTTTACTAGTACCTTGCAACAGACCGTGCACATGTAAACACTTCAAACATATGTACAGTAGCTGTTCATTTTTAGGTTGCAATTCTGTAAATATTGGCAATGCAATGTTCTATAGAACCCCTTTTACGACTAAGACTGTACCACTTTTAGTATAAAAAATTGAAAGTTCATATGCACTACAATTTTTTCAAAGGTCATAATATAGAGCTGTGCGGCATACTTTCAACGTTTATATGCCCTGAACTTCTCAGAGTATAAACTTACTCTTATTTTCTTAACTACCCCTACCTTAAACGAATGGTTACCACAGATTTTCATATAAACAATATGCACATGTATATTTACTGGTAACATTCCAAAGTTATGTCTCTGTGAGATGGAACCAGTATGTAAACAAAAATATTTTTCTCTGAATATTCTAATCTCCATAAAGAGGCTTGGTTTGAGAAACAGCTGTATTTACAAAGTGCAACATATAGGACTACGATCGTGCTAGGTATTCTACTCTCTCTTTTTAAACAACGGTATTAACCTGATGACGAATTGGGTGATTATTTTTTTATTATTGAAAATCAATGATATATACATTAATTATGAGCTGATGTTTTTTGTCGAGTTCAACATTTTATAGAAATCGGTGGTTATATCTACATGTATAACGCTATTGTGTTATCTCGCTTGTGTACTTAACCTTTTCAAATGACTACTATACACCAATATTTCAACTGATAAGAACTTTGACATGATTCACTAATAGTCATCGTTAGTTTTATAAGAAAAGCCATGCAATTGTTTCTGATTTTTATGTTTGTAATATGTTTACAAACTGTGCAGGCTAACAATAAGGCTGTGCGTCTGTTACTGAATGACCCTGCGCTAATCATGGAGCGACTAACTCAACTGGAAAATACCGTCCAACAACAAGCAACAACTATTCAGACACAGGCACAACAAATTCACCAACTTCAAAACGAAGTTAACAGTTCCGCAAGTAAATCACTATATATATATTAAGCATGAATAGTTTAGTGTTAACGAAAGCCATTAAATTCTTCCTTTATGATATAAATGTGAATACATGGTAGATAGGAACGAAACAAAATATGCAGCAACTATAGATAATCAAAAAGTTACCACCACATACATGTGTAATACCAAGTCTTTAACGATAGACGAAACCTTGTATCAAGCTCTAAATCGTGTCTACATGTAACAAGTTTTTTTTCTACCCACAATGTTTTTGGTTTTATTAGACTCATGGTTTCTGATGTCCCTTAATCCATAGAGCAAACTGTCAAATTAAAATATAATCATGCTGGTATCCTTTCCTTCTTTAGACGAAACACAATATGGATTTTATCTCATAGCACAACATAGCTCACAGAAGAAAGAAACGAAATAAGCAATATCCTTTAACTCTTCATTCCACTAAATAGATGATATTCTTTCGCTAAATAATTCAAAATTTGGTGACTATGTTGAATGCATCTATACCATCGAACTAGAGATAAAGGATACAACAGATACAGTTAAGTCGGCCTCATATCTTAACGTACATCTAGAAACTGACAATGAAGGTCGATTGAAAACAAAATGCTACGACAAAAGAGATGAATTCAGTTTTCCAATTGTGAACTTTCCATTTCTATGTAGCAACGTTCCAGCAGCACAGGGTTATTTATCTCCCTTTTGATACGATATTCCCGTGCTTGCATTTCCTATCATGATTTTCTTGATAGAGGGTTGCTACTCACAAGGAAGCTATTAAACCAAGAGTTCCAAATGGTAAAGTTGAAATCATCCCTTCGTAAATTTTGCGGACGCCTGCACGAGTTTCGTGACCGTTATGGAAAAACCGTTTCACAAATGATATCGAATATGTTCCTTACATTGTAATTACAATCCCTTTCCCTTTCATGAATATGACCTACCGAATAAGACTATTTACCGGATTTGTTATACGCAACACGACTGGTGCCACATGTGGAGCAGGATCTGCTTACCCTTCCGGAGAACCTGAGATCACCCCAAGTTTTGGTGGGGTTCGTGATGCTCATTCTTTAGTTTTCTATATTGTTTCATGTGTTCTATTGTTTGTATGTTTGTCTGTTTGTCTTTTTGCCATTGCGTTGTCAGTTCATTTTCGATTTATGAGTTTGGATGTCCTTTTCGTATCTTTTGTCCCTCTTTCACATCCTACAAATGATGTAGTGTCTGCTCAAAGTCTAGAACTTATTCTTTTTAACTGTGGTTTTAATGTGCTTGTTGTGGTTAGCTTATGTTTCACGCATCATCAAATTTCCCAAGGCTCTCCAAAGCTCGTACTAGATTAGGACATGCAGGGAGTTATTGACAATTTCTTGTTAAAGCAACATAATACCTTGTGTTGATTTTTTAGACGCAATTAATTATTTTACTGTAAGGTTCGTGTTATTCGTATAACATATTTTGAAATGAAAACAAAATACAGACAGATGTCTTTTGTCAATTCATGTTAGAGCTAAATGCACCGAAATAATAATCGCAAGCTCAATTCACATATTTTTTTTCAGATATGACTCCAGCTTTCTTTGCTATTCTGACGACAAGTACATCTAGTATAGGAAATGCCGAAATCCTCAAATTTAACCATGTCAAAACGAACACCGGAGGCGGATATGACGTAGTTACTGGTGTGTTTATAGCTCCAAAGGCTGGCACTTATCATTTCACGAGTGTTGTTTATACATATGGTAATGATGACGCCGTCGTGCAGTTGAATAAGAACCAAGATCTACTTTTAAAGGGATATTCCGTTGGTACGACCCACGCAGAGTCTCACACTATGAATGCTATTGTTGCTCTACAAAAGGGTGATCATATTTATGTACAGCATAGAGGTGGTTCTTCAGATGCAGTTCTTGGTGACTCTCATTCGTCTTTCTCTGGATTTTTTATATCCGAATAAAATTGACAATTACTTTAGTGTTAAGTATGAACCAAACATGAAATGGCAAAAGCTACAATGTATAGACATGTACAGTTCTAAACTACACACAGAAGAACTCATTGAAGGTACTAGTCAATCATACATAAACTTTGCTTTTAGTCATTAAGTGCCGAGTAAGGGACAAAATAGGTAAAATTTCAAAAGTAAAGGAATTTGATAAAATTTAAAAATCTATTTATTATTAAAATAAAAATTATAAGAGACTTATATCACTTACTGGTTTTCTGACTTCGGACACCGGTTAGCTTTTAATTATTTGGTCGTTCTTGTCATAGCACAAAACATTGTGTTCTGTTATTTCACAATGACGATGTATCAATTTACTTGCAAGTATAACGGCTGATTTTAGAGTGTAAATAATATGCCAAAAGCAGAGCTCCTAAACTGATTTATAATGCATTTTTGTGAGGTACCTGTCTTAAATCATCGAAATAAAACGCAGAAAAGAGATTAAAGATATCAAAGGGACAACAAGAAGATCATCTGTCAATAAGTATATTTAGTTTTACGAATAATTCAACATTTCAAAATCAGTAAATTTACTGAAAATAGACGTATAATTATATTGCATGTCAACACAAAAGCGCGGACTACTGATTTGGTGATACTATCGGGGATGCAACTTCCACCAGTAGTGTTCAGGACCAATGATCGTAAAAGTTCATAACAATTACCAAGTTTATAATTTGGTAAGACATAGGCACATTCGGCTACATCAGACTCAACAATTATGTTCGAATAGTTGTATAGGTCAAATAAAAACTGAACTACATTGAAGAGCATTTAAATCCGGTATGCAAGATACGGCTAAAACAATATTTGCCTTGAGAAAAAGAAAACCTTCGAATTTTGAAAAATTTAACATTTTAACAAGAATATAAAAATTAAAAAAAAATGATCAAATTAATGATATTTCAAGAACAAAAAAAAGTGCAAACAACTGAGCTGGTGATGCTCTTGGGACAGAAACCCGCTTCATTAGTAGCTGAGTATCCCCTTCCCTTTCATGAATGTGACCTACCAAATTAGACTATTTGCCGGATTTGTTATCACATAAACAACACTACGGGTGCCACATGTGGAGCAGGGTCTGCTTACCCTTCCGGAGCACCTGAGATCACCCGTAGTTTTTTGGGGGGTTCGTGTTGTTTATTTTTTAGTTTTCTATGTTGTGTCATGTGTGCTGTTTTTTGTTTGTCTTTTTCATTTTCAGCCATGGCGTTGTTAGTTTGTTTTAGATTTATGAGTTTGACTGTCCCTTTGGTATCTTTCGTCCCTCTTTTAAAACTGGTACGGGAACTGGGATACACTGTAAACCTACATTTTTGCGTCAAACCCTTTCTATTTCTTTTCGTGGCGATTTAATTTCGCGCTTTCAAAATTAACTTTAAGTAGTTGAAAAAGGAACGATCTAGAACGTTGTTTATTAACATTGTTTCTCAACTTGTGAAAGTCGCAAAAAATAAGTTCGTTTATACTGCAAGTACATGTGTTTATCTCCTTTATATATATACAATATTAGGTCAATGTCGGAAAATTATCAATTTTCTTGCATGAAGCTGAGAAACTGGGGAAATCGAGCCCTTTCCCAGTTTTGCGCCGTGTACAAAAAAAGTTGATATTTTTCTGACATTGACATAATATTGTATTTATACTGCAACTTAGATAAATAAATTCATAGGTATTTAGATTTTTACACTAGCAGTGATGAAATTGACATTGCACAAAATATAGCTATGTTACCATATTTAGGAAATAAACACAACTAGTTGCAGTATAAAGTCACATAGCTATATTTTTTATAATGTCAATTTTATCATGAAACACTTTCTCCACAATCAGGGGTTCATTAAGGAATGGAAATAAGTTTGACATTTGTATTACGGTTTAAAAATCTATCAAGGTATATTTAAGTTGCAGTATAAAAACAATATTAGGTCAATGCCATAGAAATATAAACTTCCTTGTACTCGGCGCAAAACTGCAGGGTTCGGTAGAACATCGTTCTTCCCAAGTTTCTCAACCTCATACAAAAAAGTTTATAATTTCTTGACATTGACTTAATATTGTGTACAGTGAAACCTGTCCAAATCGAACACCCACTGTACTTTGAGTTTTTTTCGGTTTTCACAGGTGTTCGGATTGAAGAGGTAAACGGAAGTCGACCAGACTCACAAGTCATGAACAGTGATGTCACACTGAAGACAAGTGATCAGATTACCTTAAAATATCTGCAGTCGGATTTTAAAGAGTTTATGTATGACTGGATTGACTTTTCTATCAACAAATTCCAATTAAAGTCTGTTTGCTTTGTTCATACATCGTTGTCAATATAATGTAATTTTATGCGACTGTCATACAAGTGGGATGTTTAGATAGTTTTAAAACCAGGATTAAATCACCATCTACATAAGAAAATGCCAATACCAAGTTTGGAATATGACAGTTGTTATCCATTCGTTTGATGTATTTAAGCTTTTTATTTTGCCATTTGCTTCAGAATTCCGATTAGAATTTTCCTCGGATTTCGGAATTTTTGTTATTTTTACTTTTTAATATGATATGACAAAATGAATGGTTAGATGCATTCAAGGTCTATTTCCATACTATTATTGTTGAATATGAAAATGATGCAAAGTATTAATCGAGACAAGAACAAACAGCTGGAATTTTAGCATTACACGGAAATGAAATTTAACTGTTTGGTAATTGATGATTGACAATCGTTATAGATCTGTTAAAAGTTACCAAGTCTAAAAAAAATGTCAATGAATCAAATAAAAACAAAAAAAATTCTGAAATGAAATTGTCCCAAATTTCTTGTAATGCACGAAAACGGTGTTTCACAATTAAGTTAACATGTCATATCTTAAAAGGCCAGAATATAGAATGACAAGTAAGAATAGATAAGACGGATATTCAATTTCATATTCGGAATAAATCGTATCAATGGCAAGGGCAAACTATCGCTTATTATTTCTGTGTTATTTGTTGAATGTTGGTGCATCTGCTGTTGCAAGAAAACGTCTATTATTAGATGATCCTGCAGCCATTTTGAATCGTCTGGATCAGTTCGAGAAAACCGTACTAAACCAAGCGAAAGAACTTGAACAACTCAAAAGAACACAGAATGGTTGGTATTTTTGTTATATCTTGTCAAAATATCTTATAGGGGATGTTTAGAAGAAATACAATTATCGGTACCAAGTTTACAGCAACGGATTTAAAAAGTCGTAACTGAATTACTAAATTTTCGTTTTGAAAAAAAAAATAATGTTTCAAATGAACTGTATTTAATTTAAGTTTACAAATTGTGACTTTGATGAGAGAGTTGTCTCATTGGCATTTGTACCATATCTTCTTATATCTAAGAATGTATCGTCTCACAAAGGAACTAGTTTACCATATGTAATTATTGAACAAAGCTCATATAAACAAATGTACAATGCAACCTATTTAAATCATGCCCTTTGGGACTCAAATATTGATCGAGTCATTTTAACGCGTAGTATACCGATGAACCATTAATTTCATAAGTTTTTTTTATAGGCACATTTTCAAACAACCAAGTATTCTGTTTACCAAGATTTGCAAATTTAGATATATGGAGCATATTAACAGTTCAATTTAAAAAAAAAAGGTCTGCCCTTCATATATAATGTTGCAAATGAACTGTATTCCGATTCGGTGGGGGATAACTTATATGAACTATACATTTGTTGACTGAATTGTAATTACTGGTTGTGTATGTGACTAGTGTCGATATTATGTATCCAGCCTTCAGCAAAGATTTTAACAGGTGTTTTTTTTATATGTTGTGGTGTGTCAACACTGTCTTGGAAACAATAGGGTTGGGCGCTCGTGTGCCAGTTTATTTCCGTCACAATCTGTATGTACCAGTTCGAAGTCAAAAGCCTATAATTAAGTCGTTGACATTAGTAGCTGTCTGTCATATCTGTAATTCGTTTATTCTTATATTCATAATCATTCCGTTGGTTATTTTGTTAAAACTATAATACATTTCGTTGTCAATGATAGAAATCTTCTTAATGTTTGCATTACTCTTGCACAAGGATGTAATAGTGCAATATGAAGTGATCAATACTAGCTCAAAATGTAAATCCAAATATGTCAAACAAAATTCAACTCGAACAATATCTGACTATTATTTTATAAACATCTGAAAAGTTTTATTTGGAAGAAACTTTTTTGAATTTTCGAATCGTTGTAATTTATTTGCCATGTATAACACGTACACGTAACGCGACAAGACTCAATACTTTATGACAATATTCACATTTTCAAAAGTAACAGTTCAAATTAATGTAACAGTTGTATTCATTTTTGTTTCCAGATACGAAACCAGCCTTTTTTGCAGTGTTATTAATTTCTGGTGCTTGCTATAGATCATGTAGATCGGAATGTATATTCAAGTAAAGGCTGTGTATACAAAAGATATCTTCGATGATAAAGTATACAATTACAATACATGACATTCACAATCGAGTTATAATATTCCCGAACATGTGTAATTAGAAATAAGAAGATTTGGTATGTGAGCCAATGAGACAGTCACAATGTGTAAGTATAACAATTATAGGTCAAAGTACGACCTTTAACACGGAGCCTTGGTTAACACCGAACAGCAAGCAATAAAGGGCCCCAAAATGACGGGTGTAAAACAATTCAAACAGGAAAACCAACGGTCTTATCCATATGAAGAACTAGAAACGGGAAACGCTAATGAACCACATCAGAAAACAACAACCACTGAACAACAGTTTTCGAACTTAGGACTTTTTACAGATGAGTATTTGGTATTGGTATGCAAATACTGCCAACTTTTTAACGTTGCATTGCATTTTTGTTTCCTATCCATTTCTGTCTATTTTGCTTGATAAATATTGTTAAAGTGTTATATGAAAGAACCCAATATTATTAAAAGAAAAAAAAAACAGGCTTTACGTCATCAAAATTCAACATCACATTATGCTATTAAGCAATGATTTTAGTTAACTGTGCCGAAGGCGAAGGGGATATAAGCCTAAGCCGGGAATGTCACAGTATATACCCTGTCTGAGACCCGAATTACACATATATTACAGATTACCACTGTCTTAATGTTTTTCAAGTGCAGGTTTCTGTTAAACATTTACATTGCAGCATATATATTCATTACATGTTTATTGTTTCTTAATGTTTTGATTATCCATTTAAGTGCATCTTTCTTAAAAAAAAATCCGTCACTGAAAAAATGTTTTCAATAAGGTTTTTGGATTTCATGTTTTGTGTTTGTATGCGTGTGTGGCTTTTGTTTTTTACAACACATATTGGAAACCCCAACCTGATATGTTCCACATACGTGAAGGATTTTGTAATTTTCTGTGAACATATTTTTTTCGTGTATGAAATAATTCGTAATAACACTTTAAAACATTACATCTAAGTATCTGAAGTGTAAATTGCGTGATTTTGTATTAAAATGTATTATTGCCGGATGTACGTCATTTGTTTCCCTCTGTGAGCCCCTGACATTCTTTAGTGATCTGTATAGCTTTAGACTACGTCACATAGTAACATGTGTTATGATGACGTTTTTGAGGTTCCTATTGAAGATAAAAACGTTGTATACATGGTATATATCCCCGGCAGTTTCCTGAATATATACTGACATATCTGTGTTGTTATTCAATTACAAAACTCGACACATTTGCAATCCGTGATATAATATAATATGAGAGTATGAGGATAAACAATTATAACAAAAACGGAGTATAACTAAATACGTTTTGCTAAAACCAAAAACAAATTTTGCCTTATGTTGTCATTTCAGTACTTCCTTTAATTTATCCCAGAATAACGTGTTACCTGATGAATCATTAGGATACTTAATGTACGACTGTTTATGTACTTTTTCTAGAACACATAAAGGCAAATTAATTGCTGACAAGTCCACAAGCTAGGTCATTTTTACGTGTACGCCCGGACCTCGGTAAGGGGCCAGAATGCCCAAACGGTTCCAGCCCCCCCCCCCAAAAAAAAAAATACTGGAAGTTGATAAGCAGGGACAAGACTCCGGAAGTTTTAGGTTAATAGAGAATGTCATTAAATTCCTGTCATTGAAAACTCACCAATAACAACATTTTTTAGATTCAATTTAATTTATTTTTTATGTTTAATCTATTTTTGTGTTAAAAATCTATTTAGAATGAATCTAATGACGTTCATTGGTTTAATTTGGAGTAAACGTCCAAATTAGTTACCTTAAACTATGATTAAAGGGAGCCGTGGATAACCTTCAATCATTACCGAAACCAATGAACGTCATTAGATTCATTCTAAATAGATTTTTAACACAAAAATAGATTAAACATAAAAAATAAATTATATTGAATCTAAAAAATGTTGTTATTGGTGAGTTTTCAATGACAGGAATTTAATGACATTCTCTATTAACCTAAAACTTCCGGAGTCTTGTCCCTGCTTATCAACTTCCAGTATTTTTTTTTTTTTGGGGGGGGGGGGGCTGGAACCGTTTGGGCATTCTGGCCCCTTACCGAGGTCCGGGCGTACACGTAAAAATGACCTAGCTTGTGGACTTGTCAGCAATTAATTTGCCTTTATGTGTTCTAGAAAAAGTACATAAACAGTCGTACATTAAGTATCCTAATGATTCATCAGGTAACACGTTATTCTGGGATAAATTAAAGGAAGTACTGAAATGACAACATAAGGCAAAATTTGTTTTTGGTTTTAGCAAAACGTATTTAGTTATACTCCGTTTTTGTTATAATTGTTTATCCTCATACTCTCATATTATATTATATCACGGATTGCAAATGTGTCGAGTTTTGTAATTGAATAACAACACAGATATGTCAGTATATATTCAGGAAACTGCCGGGGATATATACCATGTATACAACGTTTTTATCTTCAATAGGAACCTCAAAAACGTCATCATAACACATGTTACTATGTGACGTAGTCTAAAGCTATACAGATCACTAAAGAATGTCAGGGGCTCACAGAGGGAAACAAATGACGTACATCCGGCAATAATACATTTTAATACAAAATCACGCAATTTACACTTCAGATACTTAGATGTAATGTTTTAAAGTGTTATTACGAATTATTTCATACACGAAAAAAATATGTTCACAGAAAATTACAAAATCCTTCACGTATGTGGAACATATCAGGTTGGGGTTTCCAATATGTGTTGTAAAAAACAAAAGCCACACACGCATACAAACACAAAACATGAAATCCAAAAACCTTATTGAAAACATTTTTTCAGTGACGGATTTTTTTTTAAGAAAGATGCACTTAAATGGATAATCAAAACATTAAGAAACAATAAACATGTAATGAATATATATGCTGCAATGTAAATGTTTAACAGAAACCTGCACTTGAAAAACATTAAGACAGTGGTAATCTGTAATATATGTGTAATTCGGGTCTCAGACAGGGTATATACTGTGACATTCCCGGCTTAGGCTTATATCCCCTTCGCCTTCGGCACAGTTAACTAAAATCATTGCTTAATAGCATAATGTGATGTTGAATTTTGATGACGTAAAGCCTGTTTTTGTTTTTCTTTTAATAATATTGGGTTCTTTCATATAACACTTTAACAATATTTATCAAGCAAAATAGACAGAAATGGATAGGAAACAAAAATGCAATGCAACGTTAAAAAGTTAGCAGTATTTGCATACCAATACCAAATACTCATCTGTAAAAAGTCCTAAGTTCGAAAACTGTTGTTCAGTGGTTGTTGTTTTCTGATGTGGTTCATTAGCGTTTCCCGTTTCTAGTTCTTCATATGGATAAGACCGTTGGTTTTCCTGTTTGAATTGTTTTACACCCGTCATTTTGGGGCCCTTTATTGCTTGCTGTTCGGTGTTAACCAAGGCTCCGTGTTAAAGGTCGTACTTTGACCTATAATTGTTATACTTACACATTGTGACTGTCTCATTGGCTCACATACCAAATCTTCTTATTTCTAATTACACATGTTCGGGAATATTATAACTCGATTGTGAATGTCATGTATTGTAATTGTATACTTTATCATCGACGATATCTTTTGTATACACAGCCTTTACTTGAATATACATTCCGATCTACATGATCTATATCAAGACAGCTATTTTAAGTATAGTCATCATGTACACATATCTAAATTCGATCCTCTTTAAACTAAAATTTAAAAAAAAACCTCGAGAAGGAATTTGATTCTTTGTTATTGTTACCTACTTGTGTATGTTTTTAAAGATGAACTGACTTACACGACTTGGTTAAAATAAATACATATCAATTTCAACAAGAACTGATGCATTCATCCAGAGAAAAAAGGAAGTACCATATCATCATTTCTTTCAAACCTAAGCATAAAACTCAGCAATATGATTGCTGAATTTAAAAAGAGAAATATTGCTCAAAGGTTGGAATTCTTTAGCAAAATTTTTTCCGGCTGACATACTGGACATTCTTTTATTGCCACTGTTCCCAACATTTAGATAACTTTGAATATCTTTACATATACAAGAGCGAATTGGTTCCTGAAAGTATGAAAGTACAAAATAAAGATATTTCTGATCGTGGAAACAGGCGAAAACATTAAATTTTAAAATGGTCGATCTTTTAATTATATAAATTACCATTTTAATTTTGGTTCGACCTGTCCAGTCCCGAATCAGTGGTTTTATACTCACATTTTGTATTAAATCGTGTCCACATTTATTTACACACGAATTACCATACCGTTAAATAGATTGTTCCTTCACCCGTCTCATTGAAGTATACAGTCAAAAATGATTTCATAAACTCAATTATATAATATGTATAATCACCATTATGTCTGGATTTCAACTTAATACTTTCAGCAATATAAAAGAGGACGAAAGATACCAGACGGACAGTCAAACTCATAGTTTGAAAATAAACGGACAACGCCATGGCTAAAAATAAAAAAGACAAAGAGACAAATAATAGTACAGAAGACAAAACATAGAAAACTAAAGACTAAGCAACACGAACTCCACCAAACACTGGGGGGTTGTGTAAGGACATTATACCCACTTCGACTGAGGATCTAAACTTCAGTACACAACTTTATTTATGTATTTCATATTGACATTAACTCCTTTGGGGCGCCCATAGAGCTTTGTGTATGACCTTCACCAGGAACGCTGAAAACAAAAACTTGTAAAGCTAATGACAGAGTTAAATTGTAATTCTAATTGTTTGTGATAACGTTTCAAAGTACCTAAAATTAGTGAGTAATTGAGCTATTTTAGAATTACATGTTTTGAAAGTGAAGACTTACATTGCTTTTTGTCATTCAATTATACATTTTTAGTTAATTGTAAGGTGGCTGGATGGTATAAAATTCGATAATTTTTATTATAAAAATTTACTGTTTTTTATTTCTACTTAATGCATATAAAAGATGTATATAATTTTATCTTACTTTAATGTATAAACTTGATGCACACGAAATACAGGCGTATAAAAATATATACAGCTGATATCTTTAATCAATTAACTCAATAATAGTTTAAGTGATGTTTGGTTGAGAGTTAAAGGTACTACTATCAATAAAACTGTTCAGTCGGAAACCAGGTTGAAATAGAACAAAAGAATCGAAGCTCTCTATTAGAGAAGGCGATAAATGTTTACTGTATTATTTACTATAGTGACAAATTTTTAAAAAGTTAATAGAAACAAACAAAACTGCAATTTCTTCTCAATTACGAGGTGTTTTATTTTAAAAACACCATTTGCATAAGTTTTCAATTTATCTAGTACATAGTTAAGCAGAACAATTAGATATCAAGTCGACGACATGGGTATCTTTCAAGTTGGATGACAAAAATGCATAACCTCCGATTTTTTTGAAAAAATTACCACGGACGGAAAAGATATCAATCTATTAGTTCAGTAATTTTCGTGTCTGCCCTTCCATTATGTGACTGAAGAAAAAATTCCAAAAAATAGGTAACAATTGTATCGAAAAGTGAAAATCGAGTGCACCTTTTTACGTTAGGGCGTGTTTGAGTTGAGTATTTTGTCTTGATATCGTTCAAAATAAGAATATTTCATACATCGTCTCGCTTCAGATTCTATCATTTTTATATATTAAAGCTACAGGTTGACTTTATAACACAAAAAAATAACAGTACTAAAAGATGAAATATATGGGTCAAGTGAAATACCTATCTAATGAGTCACAAAAACAGGGAAGGTGTGTTCGAATAGCTATTTTTTTTACTGAAAGTACTTGACGACAGTCTTACAAGTTGGATGATGAAAATGCATATCTTCGAAAAATTCTAATTTTTTTGTGTGTGATAACTAGGATTTATAGTCTTCAACCACTAAAAAAATCTAGTCTGCCCTTCCACGAAATATTTAATAAGATTTTTTTTAAATGTTTATGATTTTTCGAAAATTCCACCTAACAACCGATCAGACAATAGTTTTAAGTTGAATCAATGCAGACAATATCATTAACTGATGCTCATTAGCT
Source organism: Mytilus galloprovincialis (assembly GCF_965363235.1). Classification (NCBI taxonomy): domain Eukaryota; kingdom Metazoa; phylum Mollusca; class Bivalvia; order Mytilida; family Mytilidae; genus Mytilus; species Mytilus galloprovincialis. The sequence goes on from NC_134845.1 coordinate 49,172,262, forward strand.
AGTTGATACATTTGTCTTTTAAAATATAACTGACATATAAGGATCGTATTGGTGCAATGTGGATAAATTTATCGGTTTCCAAGAGCAAAATTGGTAGCGCGTCATCGCTACAATGGCTTCCATTTTTACGATTGTGAAAATGAACTGGCGTAATGGGGAGATAATTTTGACGAAGTAGGATCCTGACTGTGTTATATTGGGGTAAAGAAATTGTAAGAAACCTAAAAAAACAAAAACGTATTCTTTAATTAATTTAGTGACTTAATTCCTCAATTCGTTTAGTGACTCAATACACTGGCCCCTGTAGTTGAAGGAGTGAACATGGGATAATTCCCACTTTCTCCCTTACATTTTTTTGTCAGTGAGGCATGGATTATTCCTTGCTCCTACCCTCTCTATATGGCTCCCGTCTTCCATACCCCTTTACTATTTTGTGAAGCAACGAAAATTTCTATTCAACTACCCTCGGCATCCGGTTTCTGCCCGACTACCATTTCCCTCTAACCTCACTCTCACTCATTCCCAAGCCTCGATTCAAGAATCTTGTCAACCTCAGGGGCGGATTAGGGAGTGGAAGGTCCAAGAATTGGAACCCCCCCTTTCTCCCGGGTTGGGAACCCTCTTAAAAAAATTCTGGATGCACCCACTCTAGTTGAATTTATAATTGGTATATGTACAATACTCAATGTATTAATTTGAGAAAGAAATTAATATTTGAATCAAATAGGAACAACATCTAAAGGAAATCTTCCGTATGAAAGACATTGTCATCTGCATCCAAGTCGTATGATTACCATATTTTAATAATTACTATTATTATACTTCACGTTAAAATGTCATATTTTGATTGACTAATACGAGGGTGTTCATTCACTCTATCATATGGCTGAGAGGGTTACAATTTCTTTTAATTTTACCCTTTCGTACAGACCAATCAAAAATCGACAATTTAAAGGACAGTAAATTGAATTTACATCAAGTTATTAATTATAATGTTTAAGTTCTACGTGTTGGCTCAGATTTTATTATTTGACTGTCAAAATAAAAATTAAAAAAAACCATCTTGCTTAACTTTTTTTTCTTTTTCTAATACCAGTAACGTTGTTATGTACATGACGTCAAAGACAATACTTTTCACATAAAATGAATCCGTAAAAGACAATAATGATAGGACATTCAGTATAATAAATTAAATAACACATAGCTGAGAAGTTGATAGAGCAGATTGGTACCCCTCGAAAAAGCATTGTCAACCTTGACAATGTTTTATCTTGACAATGTTCTACCTGGATGGAAAATTTCGAAAATTTGACCTTTTTGGTCAAGTTAATATTTCTTTTGTTTATATTGTTGTTATCTAAACATATGGTCAAATCGCTAACAGGCACTAATTCGGTCTACCACTCTCAAGGTGAATATTATTAGTTACATGGTATGTTAGTGACCTAATACGATATAAAAACAACATAAACACGTGTATCTAATTCACACCAAGATGCTATATTCAATGCAGAATGATAGTTTTCAATAAAATCTGAGCCAACACGTAGAACTTAAACATTGTACACCGTGTAACGAATTAATCTTACCGACTATCTTCCCATGTGGTATTTTGGCTACCGGCCTATCAAAGTGATCAAGTCTTCAATACTTAGTATTAAGATCCTACTTCCATTTGTCTTTACTGAAAACAAATGCCAACCATAACAACTTTTTAGATTTAAATTTGTTTTATGAATTTATTTCAATCGTTCAATCGTGATCTCGGCACAAAACATGCTAGTCTGATATTGATCTGATGTTTTATACGGTATTTTAAGTATTTGATGGGCATTGGTTTAAACATATGTATTTATATAGATACCCGCCAACATAAGGACAGGCCGGAAAATTTCTGGCTCGAAATCGTAATATATCTATTCTCAAGTTGATAAATCATACATCATTCGATTTCTTATTCAAGGAATATATAACTTTTTTTTGCATACAATTAAACTAAAACACTAAAGAAAGCTCTTTTTCTATCAATACTCTTTTAAATTTATCTTATTAAAACATAAGTATGATTAACTTGATTCAATATTTATCTCACTATTGTTATTGTTATAACAATTTCGGGAAAATGTATATTTCTATACTCTTTTAAAAGCTGATGGTCTATCGACGCGCTTGATATAAGGAGTTTTTGGACAGGTTTAAGCATCCTCAAATCGATCAGAGCAAATATTCGTTTATGCACTCCTATGCTAATTTTATCATCGATTGGAATTATATTTGTAAATATCTTTGTACCGGACGTTATATCCCTTCCTCTATGAAATAAGATGTTGACAAATATAACACCTACCCGTGTTAAAATGAGCACAGAGCAAGGCACAAAAGAACTACCTCAATTGCAAAATTCAGACTTTTTGTATTCGAAGTGAATCATTAAAACACGTTCGAAAGGCCAGTCAGTATACTGTTTTCAATAATGATCCTATCAAATTATAAATCATACGTGTACCATGTCCGTGCTCAACGTCGCACAGCAGTTAAACAGATATATATGTACCTCTCTAACATGGGTTTCACTATCAAACATATCTTATGTCTCTATTAACCACTTAACCATGTGGGTCATGTTCAGAAAACCTCGTAAATAATTCTAAGTCACATATACATGTACATGAAAACACATGAAAAAATCGCACAGTTCGATTATTGCAATTGGCATGATAGTTTTAGAGAAGCTAGTTTTGCCACACACAAACACTTACACTTAATCGCTAAAATTGAAAAGTAGTTTCATCCGATAGCAAGAAGCATCCAGCGGCCGACAAACTAAATGTAGTTACTCTAATTTTAGATCAAATCAAATTGTAAATGTGTAATACAACTCTGTTTCTTTCCGAAGAAACGTTTTTATAAATAGGTTTAAATATTCATAAAGTTTGAAGTATCAAGTTCATCTTTTATGATGAGATATGCTCATACAGTAAAAAGTTTGATCAGGAAGGCTTTTTGTGTATTTATTTGACAAAAGTGCACATGAAAAAAGTTGTATGATTTATAATTTGATAGGATCATTATTGAAAACAGTATACTGTAAAAAATGAAGTGTATTTTTGACACCATTATAATACAGGTAAGGTTCCTTGAGGACATCTAAAAACATCATCAAACATGTAACGATCCAAATAAAACCCCTAAAAATAAATAATGTTAACAAATCTGTTTAACATGTTTAAAGCGTTAAATCATTCAAAGTTTGCTCCACCAATCGATTTGTTTGTCAAAGTTATTAAAAATGGTTCTTGATAGAGTCTTCATTTAATATTCTATTTGTTTTACATTTTAGCACACCATAACTTCAAGATCTATATTTTTCTCCATTTTTATGTATTCTGGAAACCTCATTCTCTCTTACAAACTGTAGGTCTATCGACGCGCTTGCTATTTAGTGTTTTTGGACAGGTTTAAGCATCCTCAAATCGATCAGAGCAAATATTTGTTCATGCACCCCTATGTAAATTTTATCATCGCTTGGAATTATATTTGTTAATATCTTTATACCGGGCGTTATATCCCTTCCTCTATGAAATAAGATGTGGACAAATATAACACCTACCCGTGTTACAATGAGCACAGAGCAAGGCACAAAAGAACTACCTCGATTGCAAAGTAATTCAGACTTTTTGTATTAGAAGTGAATCATTAAAACACGTTCTAAAGACCATTTAATATACTGTTTTCAATAATTATCCTATCAAATTATAAATCATACCTGTACCATGTCCGTGCTCAACGTCGCACAGTAGTTAAACGGATATATATGTACCTCTCTAACATGGGTTTCACTATCAAACATATCTTATTTCTCTATAAACCACTTAACCATGTGGGTCATGTTAAAAAAAACTCGTAAATAAACCTAAGTCACATATATATGTACATCAAAACACATAAGAAAATCGCACAGTTCGATTATTGCAATTGGCATGCTAGTTTCAGAGAAACTAGTTTTGCCACACACAATCGCTTAAATTGAAAAGTCGTTTGATCCGATAGCACGAAGTATCCAGCGACCGACAAACTAGTTACTCTAATTTTAGATCAAATCAAATTGTAAATGTGTAACACAACTCTGTTTCTTTCCAAGAAACGTTTTTATAAATGGGTTTAAATATTTATAAAGTTTTGAAGTATCAAGTTCATCTTTTATGATGAGACATGCGCATACAGTAAAAAGTTTTATCAGGATGTTTTTTTTTTGCGTATATATTTGACAAAAGTGAAGTGTATTTTGGTCACCATTATAATACAGGTAAGGTTTTTTGAGAATTTACGTAAAATTTACAGTGTCATTCTTAATCTTATCTTTTTTTATCAAATGTAAGTTTACTCTCATGTAAAATTTAATTCACGGTAAGATTTGTTTCTGCATTCATTGCTCAAGATCTTATGGAAAGCCAACGGGGTCAAAATTCTTAATGCGTAAATTGTAAATGTGTAAATTGTAAATGTGTACGTTGTCAATGTCTAAATTGTCATTGTGTTAGTTGACAATTGGTAAATTGTCAATTGTAAGTTGTAACTGTGAAATTTCAAAATTATTCATTCGTAAATTGTTAATTTGTAACTTGCGTCTTTGTTTTAATTAATTTTGAAATTACACCGTTACAAGTTACAAACTGACAATTTACCAATTGACAATTTGCAAATTGACAACTTTCACATTGACAGTTTACGCATTAAGAATTTTGACCCCGTTGGCTTTCCATAGGAATTAGGGTGATGACCTATACATAGAAATATTATATATCGTCATGTGTTTTTGGCAAATAATGTATATCACAGTACTAGTGGAGGCACAAACAATTATTAGAACACCGAGCTGTTGGGCCTACGATACACCTTAAAAATTATCGTCCAATTTCTATTTTAAATACCATATCTAAAAATGTTGAGAGACATGTATGTACACAGTTATATGAATTCTTAAACAAAAAAAATTGTAACATATCGCCCAGTCAGGTTTCAGACAAGGTCATTCGTGTCAAAAAGCTCTAACTAAACTAATTGATGAATAGTTAAAATATTTAGATAATGGAGAAATAGTTGGTTCAGTGTTTTTAGATTTCAGGAAGGCTTTTGACCTTATTAACCATGCCATACTTTTAAAAAAGTTAAAATTTTATCATATCGGAGAACATATGATAAATTGTATCAAATCATATTTGTCTTAAAGACAACAAGAAGTCCAATACACTAACATTAAATAAGTCCGAGATTACTCTGACGTCCAACGGCTGTTTTGCCAGACAACTTGGGCCGTGGGACGTCAGAGCTCGTCCAAAATAGATGCGCTGCTTCGTCGCTTCTAGTACCGACTAACGGCCTTAGAATTATATTAATCGGGTATCAATTTGTTCATTTTTCATTTATCTTTTCATTTATGTAAGTTTCACCTACCTGCCACCCTTTATTTTCTCATATTTAGACACTTCTTACAGTGACCCATCGATTCTGGCATTTTATCCTTCATTTTGAAAGATTGTCATGTGATCAATGAGAAAAAAGTAAGGCACAATGGACTATGGACGATGATGTATGCAAATGACCCTAGGTTAACATGAATACATAATCTACACACAAGGCAACTATTGTATAATGCATATATTCTACCATATATAGACTATTGTAGTTCAGTTTGTGGAAATCTATTACAAAAGATTCTGATAGAATCATAAAACTTCAAACAAGAGTAGCAAGAATTATACTGGAAAGCGATATTTCTATTCCATCTAATTTCGATATTTGGATCCATATAATTTACCTCAATTTAGGATAGACTGTTAAATTTTAAAGAGTCGATATGGCATGAACGGATCATATAAACCAGAAGGCAAATACAATACAAGCCCAAACGAAAAAATATAAACAAGTTTTAATTGAAAACAACGTTCAAACCTATGACTGCGTTGAATAAAAACCGCAATTTTTATACGTGGGAATGCAAAAGAAATGTCTTGGTAGAGGGTTCTAAAAACAGCATAAATAACATTTTCCAAAAGACCAATATTTATAGTATAACTAATCGTAGTATTTGAATATCAAAAATAAGACAACGCGTGACCGAACGACGCATGGATTAAACGAGTGCGCAGCACGAGTTTAATCCATAGCGGCGTTCGGTCACAAGTTGTCTTATTTTTGATATTCAAATACGGCGATTAGTTATTCTTTTTATTACATTGGCAAATGGCTTTTTTTATGAAATTAATGTAGAAAATGTAAGGAACTATATCTTTTTCCTACGCATTGACAATTTGTTTTGATCCGACGTTATCGACGTCTTGACAACGCCTATTGTTGTATGACGTCAGAGAGTGAAATAACCACGTTTATTTCACATGTGAAATTATCTGTTTTTATCTAACTGGGAAATCAATGTAATTCATTGCAACCAATGTAATAATTCAACATAACGCATTTGCCAAGCAGGTCAAACAACAGGGTTGAGTTCAATATCGTAGCAGCTACGTAGCTGCTATCAATATCTATGTAGCAGCTAGTCTATAGCTACACGTTCAATAGTCAAAATCTACGTAGCACTACGTAGCAGCTACGATATTGAACGTGGTCCAGATGTTTTTAAACCCTGCTGATTGCCATTGGTGATATATACATGTAAAATAGATTAGTAATCTTTATTTTAATTAGGACTTTGGAATATTCAAAATCAACGCAAGTTCTCGCGTTGTTACCTTGGTACGGTCAGTCGGAAATGTTCATGATGTAGTTGTTGCTAGAATGCAAGTCACACGAGCTAAGACTTAGTGCTTCTACCTCTGTTTCTTCTTTTTATTTTGTGTTTATTTTGTATATTGTTTCAATACATATTTATAAATATTCTTATATTTTAAGTGTGTACCGTAATTATCTCGTGGTATGATTGTCAACGAGATAATTACGGTGCACACTTAAAATCAAGGTGGAAAGATAAAAAAAAATACAGATTACTGTACAGCCAACATTAAAGGGAAATAATTCATACATGTGCATGCACTATATAATAATCTTTAAAAAAAATCAAAAATGATATTTCGAAATTCTAAAAAAAAATAAAAAGTCGCAACCTGATGATCATACAAGGAAGTGTGTATTGGAAAATAAAATTCAGTAGTGAAATAGGTATACATGTCAGAAATCTTAATCACGTCTTTGGTTATTAAAACGATAAGAGAGTATTAAATGTGATACAGATCAATTTCGCTTCTGTGAGTTGTTTTGAATTAATAGTGGTACGTTTTAACAATTACACTGTAGTGATATTTTTAAAACCGGATATAACAATCAGTGCATAACTAGAATAATAACCGATAGTTAATATCTTTAATCAAAGTACTGAAGTACTGTCTACTCGGATGATCACAGGATCTTGTGATTGGAGATTTATGATAAGGATTTTAATCTTGCTTTTATACCGTTTTTCCTGTTTTGATAACTCACTTATATGCTTCATCTGACTATTATTATATAATCTGGACTGCTGTTTATAATATCAAATTATGTTCATCTGTGGTGCAGATCATCTTTATCACTTGATAGGGAAATGTTTATTCATTGACTGCACACATTCTATTATAATGATAGTGTACTGTATTGCATGAGCATAGCAGGCACATTCCTGCTAAAACTCGTATTTTGTAATAATTTGGAGTTGTGAAGACAACCATATTTCTTAATGGAGTTGTGCAGGCATCTATATATCAATACTTTATCAGATAAATGTTTTTGTCTTCCGTATATTTCAGTACTGAATAGATATGCGTCATATAGTTGCGTACTATACAAATTATTTGGTAAAATGGTTTGTTTAAACGAGTGTATCTACGTAAGTGCACTTTCAGGTTTTGGAATAGGTTTTAACTATTATGGTCCAATATCTAAAGGTATATTAAAGGTCGATGCAACTGCTGGTAGACGTTTCGTCCCCGAGTGTCACCAGCAACTTTTTGGAAATGTTTGGTCCGCAATACTCTTCAACTTTGCACTTTTTTGGCTTTCTAAATATTGTGTTATGATCGTCACGAAACGCGCGTCTGGCGTATTAAAATATAAGCCTAGCTTGTACCTTTGATAACTAAATACATGGTTATATTCAACATATCAAAGAACCCCCAATAATTCATATGGAACATTTGGACCTCCATTCAACCTACTTTTGTTGAAATCAAACTAAATTTAGTTTTCGAACCCAAATTATACCAGTAGCCAGTACTTCGGTACAGGCATGACAATACGGCTTTTGTGTTATCAAAATTTGCTGTTACCTTGTTTTTGAAACTACTAGTATTTAGAATTAAGGAATGTATCTCCCTCATGCAAAACTCTGATTCCTTGCAGGACTTTGGTTATGGGCACACTACGTTTGCGCGCATTTGGGGATTAAAATGTGTTACGTTTGCGCGCAGCTTTTGATTACATTTGCGCGCATTCATTTTACAGGTACAATGTAATCTCAGGTAAAAATATAAATAAAAAATATTTTAAATTATAAATGACTATATTTTTTTTTTGGATTTTCATAACGGATGACTATCAATTAGTAATTAGTTTGTTAATTCAAGTTAGTATTGTTCATATTGAATTCTAAAACAAAGTATAACCTCCGTTATAACTTAAGGGTCAAGTTACAATAAATTGGCTATGTCACAGGTTTTCTTCAAATTTTGCATACACCTTTTACTTGTTGGAATATATATCTGAAAATCGAAAAAAATATGCGGATTTATCTCTTTTTTCCCCTGTCTTAAGAGACTTATACTAACGGAATGGGTACTGATACTTGTAAATAATTCAGCAAATTAATAAATAAATAAGCATTATTACCTGTATTTTCCGTAAAAAAATACTGATTGAATTCTTACTAAATAGGTGCATTAGGAGACTTAGACTTACAAAAATAAGTAATCACAAAAGTACTGAACTTCGAAAAAAAATCAGAACGGAAAGTCCCTAATCAAGAAACATATCAAACGAATGGATAACAACTGTCATATTCCTGACTTGGTACAGGCATTTTCTTATGCAGAAAATGGTGGTTTGAACCTGGCTATCTTAATGCAAAGAACAAAACCTATTTTTGCTCAAACGCATCAACTTCACTCTGCGGCATATATAAATGCACAATCATGTCAAGTTTCCTGCGCTAAAAAAAACCAACCCTGTCCAAGTTTGGACATTGACATCAATATATGTCATTGTTTGTCACTCACAAAACTTTTATACATTTGAGAGGTTTTGCATACTGCAAAAGCAGATTCAAGCCATCACTGTCTTCTATCAGAAAGTCAGTATTATGTCTGAAAGTCGTCAATTCTTTCTATAAGATTGCTTGAAGCCAATTTAATCAGAAACAACTTTTGTTTGTTAATAATTTCTAAATGGAGTATATATTGTATGAAACCAATAGCTTCATTTTGAAACAACAACATTTGGGCATACTTAATGCAAAATCGCGATATTCGGGTAAGGTAGAATCCGTATCAGAAACATAGACCATACGTGCCGAAAGTAGTTGATTAGGTGAACTATAACAATTCTGCAAAATGAAGAAGCCACAGTGACGTAAAAGTAAGGTGGATCGAAAGTGTTTGTCTTGATTGTTTCAACAAAATCAATCCTTTGTGATTGTGAAATTATATTGACCACTAAACTCAACACAAGCAAAATTTACTTATTATAGAGCAATTTTGTTTCTAGAAACATGTTCTGGCTTTCTGGATTGTAGACCTTGCAATTGAAGACTAAGATATTGCATGTCAAAAGTTATCATAATTAGTAAATAGTTATCAAAATTTGTTAAGAAATATACCATTCTTGTGAAAATTTTAGCTTCTGTAATCGTTTTAATCTTTATGGACTTAAATGCTATTAACTTGGTGCATGTTGGCCAACCTTTTCCTTGCCTAAATATCATATTACACTATCAAAGGAGTAGGTTCAGTAAGACCCCTTTTTGGCCCCAAAATATAGCAGTTTTAGGAAATTGTGATAATGTAATCATTAAGATATTTATTGAAAAGTAGAATGCTTCTGCTACATAAATATGGGCTGTTTTTGACAATACAATGCACATATATCGGGTACTAGCATCATTAAGTCATGCTAAATTACTGAAATCTTCACAATTTTAGCATTTTAGTTAAATTTTCGGTTTCCGTCTTAAAGTGGCCGCATTCAAAATATTGAAATGTAAGTTGTATTTGATGATAATACATAATATATATAAAGGTTGAGGATGAACAAGGATGCGGCCCCTTTAATTTTTGACAAAAACCATCTGAGAAATGACGATTTTTTTTGCATATTTGATAGATTTTTCATATTTAAGCTTGAATCGGAGTGTTTTTAATGACTTAATCAGTTAAAATCTTTCACATAAACTAATTGAATCAATTGAAATAGACACTTAAGTGTTTAAAAAGTGTCTAAAATCTTTCGTTAGATGAACTTGAAAATTGTGGTCGAAATCGGCCCTTACCGGACCTACACCTTTATGGCATATTAAAGCCGTTAATCATCAGATACGTTTTTTAAACGCAAGATATGATTAGTGGCAAAAGATAATATGGTCGTTTTCGTAAGATGCTTTCAAATTTTATCTGTAATCATTTTATTGAAGTTACCACTTATTTCGAATGATTAGTTTAGAGATTTAAAAAATTATAACTATTGTTTTCAAAGCAAGAATAACGCCGTCAGGATAACTATCAAGTGCATGTCATTGAATGATAAAATATAGACGTAAGTATATTAGAAATACAAAATTGTATTTATAAATAAACTCAGTAGGTAAACCATTTGACATTATCGAATATTGGACAAAGATGAAATAATGATGAATGTAACTATCTCAGGCTAAGCTAGCAATCTCTGATATTGTTGATTAAACGTGATGGTTAAGCATACGACCATTTTAGAAATACAATATAAACAATCGAAGTATGATCAATAAATTCAAATTATTGATGAAATGGCAAAAAAAGTATGCTTTCAAGCTTTATTCTATTATTTTCTGTCAAACAGTATATTTTCAACAGATTTGATCTAGTTTTTTATTGTGATTTAAGGAACCTACATTGTAATAATAAAACATATTCCCTTACGTGTTTTCTAATTTGAAAGGATGTTATTCATACCACTAAGATACGTGGGCAAGACTAAGGAAGTACCTACATGTAGTTTTGGATTATTTATATATACCACTTAAGGTAGTATATACTGAATATTTTTTATGAATCAGTCGAAATCGATGTATTTTACATATCACTTTAGGTGATAAACATATGAATTAATCATAGATGTTTTATGCAAACCACTTACGTCAAAGGGTATATGCAAATCAGAAACAGTTGTAGATCTAATCAAAAAAGATATTACGAGTTCTAGGTACTGATATTATCAGATTTTATCTGGTCGTCTTTCTCGGTATTGTAAAGTATCCTTTTCAAGATTGTAGATTTGATTTTGTTGTGTTTTTTCTATCTTTAATTGATCAGGATTTATTATTTTTTACATTTCCGGAATTTCTCAACCACTTATCCTTTCCATCTGGTATTTCATTAAAAATAAAACTGTGTAGTTGAACAGAAAAATCTTTAATCTGTTTTTGAGGTAAACTTATAATTAAAGGATCAATTTCGAGTATTCAGACTCCAATTAAAGGTAAGAGTCAGGTGCTACGACGACCTGTTAGTGTATGTATATACATATTTCGAAGAATGACGGTATATTTTCTATTTTTAATCTGGGTTTTGTACCAGAAAACACATTATATATAATTTGTGTTATTATTGATTTCCAGCTTCAATAGGGTATCATGTTTGTTGTCTAAACGGAGCCTTATTGTAAGTGTATTGGCGTGCTATTCGATCACAACGATTGTCTAATCTTACCTTGCTCACTCGAGTGTAGGAAGATAATGATTTGATATTCGATATTGTGACATTTGTAATACACACCTTTCTGGTGATGAAATCTGTATATTAATCTTATATGTCTTTTGGATGATTGTATCGTCTAGAGGCAGTCTTATAGACGATGCTCACAATCCTTTGATAAGATGCCTTTTGATTTGAGCAATAAAAGTAAATTGTTAACTTCTTTTTCCTGCACAAATAAGTTGCATGCACAGCAAGGTAATGAATAATGTGCATTGCTTCTTAACAAAAGAAGGGTAGTGTATTGAGTCTCACGTCGTTTTCATTTTCCTCCCTTTTGAATTAGACCAAATGGTTTCAGAGTCTCTCCAACACTCCTGTCCATAAAGAATACATATCATACATATGTAAACAAAACCTGTGAAATGAAACAAATCATGTTCTACAATTTAATACGAAATCAAGGGTTGTCATTTTGTAATCTCACTTACTCTAACTTTAGAGTAAGTTAATACTACATGTATATCCTGCAAATATGAATGGTACGAAACATATCATAGTAAGTGATTATAAGTTTATATAGAATAAGGATATGAAGAATGGTGGCCAATGAGAAAACCATCATTAAAGACCAAATGAAAATGATGTAAACAATAACTGATGACCGTACGAGACTCATGCAAGTACTGACAAATGTTAAAAAAGAATCAAAAGAGAAGATCAGCGGCTCGTAGTTTATTTCAACAATGAACGAATAACACATATTTCAGGCAGCAACTAACGACAACCAAAGGGAAATTAAGGCAATCAAGACTTTCAACATGTTTGTGATCACTTTAGTCCTTCTATAGCATGGCCTGTAGTGTAACAACAAAATGTTAATATACACACCATAAGAAGGGACCAAAGGAACACCACTGTCCAAAAGAGGATAAAGTAAAACATTAATCTTTAAACTATTGATGTTGATATTAAGGTATAATATATCAAAGAGACAGCAAACCAACGACACAAAATAACGAAAATGATGTCATTATCTTTATAGATAGTAGCACATTTTTGTAATAACACAAATAGCTGTTCTTTTAAGCCAAAAATGTCGAAAATTAAAAGTATGAATTGGAACATGAAGATTGTGTAATTAATACTATGAAGTTATCATTTTCGTATTATATATTGTAGCATGGCAACTGTAATTGATTACAAGGAAGTTCTAACGGAAAGATATTCCGACATTTTACTCAGTCACACTATATTACTTATAATTGGAACAGTAATAGGGGTGATAGGAAATGGTGCCACCATTATTGTGTACTCAAGTCGGATTAAGGAAAGAGGAGAACGCTATTTCATTCCTTTGTTGGCAATCGTAGATCTTATAGCTTGTTTAACTATTTCGGCATATTACGTTATGAATAATACATATTTTTATGATTATCCCAGTAATACCGTATGTTGTCTGCTTACATTCTTGCAAGTGTTTTCTTCCGGACTTTCGGCCCATATTCTACTTATCATTAGTATTCAAAGGTACCTTTTAGTATGCAAACCGTTCGGTCCAAAGATGACATTGTTCTGGAAAAAAGTTTCGCTGGCTGTTGCGTGTTCGTTCACATTATTGTATTCTTGTCCACTATTAGGATTTTCAGGAACAAATACATCCGAAGACGTTTTTATGAATCATACAATAAATACAACATCCTGTAAATTCTCCAAAGTCGACACTAAAGCAACAACTATCTTTTTTGGAATCCTAGCCCTTATCATAGTATGCAATCTTTTTATCACCACAGCCCTATACATACCAGTCTTGAAAAGGATTCAAATTTCCTTTCCAACAAAATCGAAAAACATTACTTTAGCCACTAGAAATGAGCAAAGCATAGCCAGTCAAGACGTTTCGGAAGCCAGCCTGACGAAGATATCCGGTATTGAGTTAGAAACTGATATTCAAACCACAGGAAACAGTAAATCGCCCGGAGAGAATGACACCCTTAACATTATCCGAAACCAAGAACTCTCAAATGATGCAGATCGAAGTGAGGATCTACCTTCGTATGCAGTGCAACAATCTTCACCACACGATAATTCAATATCTAAAGAAGAGGAAAATAAAGATAGCCCTCACCATTCTTCTAAATCAAAAAGTAGTTCCGTTAAAAAGAGAATAAGTATTATGTTTTCAGTGATCATACTTGCTTACGTCATTTCCTATATTCCCCCAGTTGTCTTTGTAATTCTTAGATACACAATTGAAAATTTTAACTATATAACATTATCAAAAACAGAAACATTTGCTTGGTTTTATATAGCACGGTTGATTTTTGTTAATCACCTTGCAAATCCTTTCATCTATTGTTATTTTGATGTAAAGTTGAGGAGGGAATTGAAGAAATGCTGTACACACAAGTCAATAATAGAATAATAGAATTATTTGTCGGTGCAAAATTTTAAAATTAAACGCCTACAGAGCAAGAAAGGACATATTACTGTATGACTCTTTTAAAGAATTGTGTCAGTCATGGTATGTGCAAAAGAATAGATCAACGATTTGTGGATTTTTTAATTCATAAAAAGAGTGAATTGACAGAAACAGAAATTAGTTTTACAACTCGTGATAATTGGATATCGATTGATATCAACTCTCGATGTCTTATGTTAAAAGTATACAACAAACTCGCCGACGGCGCATTCATTATTATATCGAACTTGAATAATTCGAGTAGTTGATATCAAGCGAAATCCAATTCTCACTCGATATGGAACCTATAAAATGTTATGTCTGCATTAAAATCTCCCCAATATATAGAAGTTTTGTATGATGTTTTTTTTTTTTTTTTATTGCTAAAATGTCCTGCATCCGCTCTTATGGTATTTATATTATTTAACAATGTGATTGTATAGAAAATTAGATTTGATGATAAACAAATTATACTACGCTTAATTTATTTTCAAATTTGAATAGATGCAAACCAATCTCAGACTGATTAAAATCAATCCTCTCGGCGCTCCCACACGACATATCAGAAAACGGGAGCGCTGAGGGGTTTGATTTTAATAAGACTGGATGCAAACAAACCTTGGAATAAACGTGATATGTATTCTGTCGATGAAGAATTTTTTGAAAAAGAGCAGAAAAAGAAGAAATTGATTTTTATCCTCTGAAAAGGGTCCTACATGGATGTTTGTATCTATATAGATATATTCAGAATTAATACTATAAAACTAAAATAATTCTTTACTATTTTGTGTAAATAAGTTTTTAAAAAAATCATATTATCCAGTATTTTTTTCATTCCTGGAAGTAATTTATCAAGGCATCTTGCATTTGCATTGATCTGCATTTCACTTGCGCCAATTTTTCTTTCCGATGACTTGCGCCAATTTTGTCTTTCATTTGCGCCTATTTAGTACAGTTTAATTACAGGTGAGCGTTCAGTTACAGCCATTTCCCGAGTTCTCACTTTGACATAAGTAACAGCCTGGTTTGTCTTGATGACAATCATTCATAAAGACATATGTCTAAGGATGTTGCAAATAGAACTGTTCTTTGTAATGCGAATGAAACGATTGTGGACAGTTATTTGTTGTCTTACAGTTACAAACGGGTACAGCTGCATATAAATGACTCTGCTCGTTTCAGTGTGCAATATGTTCATCGTGTTACAACCAAGATTTTACTAATACACCTTCTGTGTATAGTACATGTGCAGGTGCATGTACATGTATTTAGTTATGCAAATGCACATATAGTATCGGTTAGTGACAAAAACAAAAATAGGCGCTATTAAAAGAAATCAAATCGGCACAAATGAAATCGATCGATTTTTTTTAATCGGCGCAAATGTCATACACCATTACCCAGCCCGGGAAAAACCTGGGTTTACCCGCCAGTGAAATACTTTGCCAACTTTGTTTTGTATTCATGCTGTTTGTTTTCTATTGTGAAATCATATTCTATTGTTTCAATTTTTTTATGTCTTGGACATTTTATAGCAGACTATATATGCTATGTGTCTTGCTCATTTTTGAACCCCATATGGTTACATATAGTTGCTTACATCCATGTCATTTGGACTCTGGTATATAGTAGTCTCAATTGCAATCATATCACATCTACTTATTCTTATATAAGTGCATTTTGTGTATTTATAGATTATCGTTGGTCATCTCAACGAGATATTTTTTTTGTTAATCGCTATTTTAACGGTGACGACGTTGTTAATTTCATTGACAACGGGCACGTGTGCCCTTAGTTTCTAGCGATAACTTTTCATATCACTCTACTGTATTGAGAGAGAAAGGAAATTATTAGTCAGTAAGATCAAAGGAAAATTTCGTAAAATAACGATAACTATGATTTATTGAATTAATGATAAAAAATTGAATGCAAAGTCATATAAAGTTTATTGTTATAGTTAAATATAGTTGCAAGAAGCTATAAAAATTGCTCTTTCTTTTTTCGTGTTGCACAAGGAGAGAAGCTTTTAATTTCTTTAATCGAAATTAGGACGTCGGTTGAAAGGGCATGATATATTGTCCGCTACATTTATTAACAACACCTTGTACAACATTCTTTTCGAAATTAAAAGCAGTTAAATAGATTAAACAAAACTATCCGTCACAATGCTATATATTACGGTCTGTATTAGGGGAGGAGATCTACATTTCTGTATTCTGTAATTCGTTTGGACATTTTTTTTTATTCAGTTAGAAATATATGCCCTTCTCTGTAAATTTCTTGGGTTCAGTTCATGCATTTGAAAACTTCCGTGTTTAACATTTTGACAATATATATTGTCTTGTCTGTATCAACAACATACATATGACGACACTACTCTGTATAGCCCCTCTTTTTTATTCTGTCACTGTACTGCATAAATGATACCATGTTTAAAATAAGTATAAAACTTGGAGAAAAAAAAAGTAATTCAATTTCTTCGAAATAAGTTGGATAGCTGGGATAATAAACAAAAGTAAAGATGATATGAGGTATATTTCATCATATTTTCCTTGTGATTCGAGGTACTAGTAACGAGGAGCTGAACGTTCAGTTTTATAACAGTGACAGTACCGGTAGCTAACCGACATTAAGAGAAATCTGAAATCGGATAAATTAACAATTTGATCATCAAAAAGATTTTATCATTGATTACTCATCTGTCCAACAAAATATAGAAAGAAACATTGCTTATCAATCAATTGTTTTGGTGAATAATGAATTATATGTAATATATGTTGGTACTAAAAAAATGTTATACCCCAAAAAATTGAAGACAATGTCTTCCGTCCTCGAGCATCAGTATGAAAATTAAGACGTACGAATTATGACAATGTTTTGATTCTGCAAATCCTTACAATTCCAATCAATGGTCAATTTATATATTTTGGAATTATAAAGATACCTAAGGTTTCAACTCCATCAATCAATGTTACATTCGATTCATTAGGTCTTTCCACCTTTCGTGTGGAAAGACCTATTGATTTTGTTCTGATTATTTTTTTTTTCTTCCGCCTAATTTTTTTCTTGCGGTGTAAAAATGTTTCAAAAGATGTCGCTTAGTTTTTTTGTATATGAGATTATACAATCTATACGCTTTTGAAACTCACCCTGTTTAACCGAACACTTTTCTTTATAAGAGTTATCTCCCCAAACACTGTTTTTCTTGTTATCAGATCTCCTCCGCAACCGTAAAAGAAAGCGACAAATTTATTTTTCCAAATTGCTCGTTATATCCTCAGGATGTTACGTTTTATTTTGACCGAAGCTTTACGAAGACCCCATATGAGAGTAATTTCCCCTTTTGTATTGAAATAAGTGAAATAAATTTGTAACTGGAAAACCATAAGTGATAGAGGCCTAGGGTCTTTTGATTTGAGGCCCTTGGTCAAAAAGTATGAAAATGAGGTCAAGGTCAAAGGTCAAGGTCATGTTCAAATTTTTGATTTTGGCTTGTTATCTCTTATTTTCAGAAATCATACAAGATATCAACAAAATATTTTCACACAATTGTTATTTACGACATGTCGTAACACATAAATATTAGTCGAAAGGGTACGTAGACATTTGACGCGAGTTTTCCCTCTTTTTATATCTAATATCATACGTATGGTAATATAACTCATTAACAATATAAAGTAGAGGACTAGAGTCTTTTGATTTGAGGTCCTTGGTTTATGACCTTGAAATTGAGCTCAAGGTCATATGTTAATTAAACGTTCTAGATTTTGACCTTTGCTTTTACCTCATATGTACACATGATAAAGCCATGGGACTTTTTGCATTAAGTTGTAAGCAATGTGACCTTAAAAAACACAACCGGAAGTGACCTTTTGTAAACCGGAAGTAGCTATTTTTTGTACTAAATCAATGTAAAAGTATATAGAACCATATATTTCTGGAATCAGTGTCAAGTAATGTATCAAACAATACCGGAAGTAAACTTTTTAAACCGGAAGTAAAAGATTATCTCCCTTTAATATAATTTTTTTTTTTATAGAAACCATATATTTTTTTAATAAGCTTTCAAAAAGCTGTCATTTGGCGCTAAAATTGACATTTAAAACCAAATTTTAATATTTTCATATAAAAAAGGGTCTTGACTGGTGGAAAGACCATCAAGGTTCTCTGAACAATTGGTTTTTAATTTGACTATTTTTTTTTTTTGTTATTTTCGTCATATAACTCATCAACTCTTTCTATTCTTTCATATCTTTGGATTTCAAATACTTGTCGCTGGGCGTTAATGATGAAGATAAATCAAAAATAGTGCCAGCTTCGGACGCATGGAAATTATAACTTGTTTTTTTCGACCACTATTGCAGATCTTTTTGTTGCTTATCAGATTACCGTGGTCTGACATCTGTCACGAACTATTTTTTTTAAGGTGAATAAAATTAAATAATTGCTGACGCAATGCACGAGAAGGATGTAAGGTTAAACTTGCCTACAATATGAAACGAAATGATAAGTTAACTCATGCAAGATCGTGATTTTGGCGAAAACACTGATGCTTATGAATGTATAAAATTTGCATCGCTTATTTCATTTGACCAGTTGCGTTTACAACCAATTTGAAAGTTCAACGTTTCTTTCGAAATGATCTACTAGAATATTGTCAATAATAAATTTAATATGCAGAAAACGGAAAGTTTCGTTAATTAATTTATTTCTGTTATTTTTAATTCACCATATTCTTAATTTTCAAAAGTATTTTTTAATCTATAAACCACCTCCTATATATCTTGGATTATTTCAAATAACTATATGATATTCAAGCGGAATACGATGCATAGTGCTATTAGTATAAGAGAATCTACAAAAATAAGCTGTTCAATTGGTCGTTACTGCATGGTTGTCTAAAAATCAAAGTTGCGAGATTTATAGGCCACAACTAACCAACTCAGAGGATGAATAAAATATCTATGAAAAATGATTTTATATTTCATAGTTTGCTGGATCATTCTTTGTCGTGTCTCTCTTATCATTGTTTTTTTTTATATATTTATATTGAACCTTTTTAAATTCTTTATCAACGACAATGCATGTAACATCTGATTTATTTTTTGAATATTCTTCTCCGGGTCAAAAATTTGCATGACATATTTGCCACTGTACGTTCAGAAAACATCAACCAATAAATCATATCTCCTCTAAAATTGTAGTATATACTAACTGTAAACATTATCAAATAAGTGATTCGTTTAAATTTTAGTCAGATATTATCAGTTACACAGTGTGTTAGTGACCTAATACGATAAATACGGGGTCAGTAAATTCCATAAGGGGTTTGAGCGAAAATAGAACCTCATATGGAATTTACTGACCCTGTATATATCGTATTAGGTCACTAACACACTGTGTGTACTTGCCGACTATCATTTTTAGTTGAATTTTAGACTTGAGTCTCATTTGCAATCATACCACATCTTCTTATTGTTATATTAAAGTGTTCAAGCGTTCAATTTTAAGAAACATACTCCCATTTCATGGTAACACAGATTAGTAAATAGGATGATGACGAAAAGGAGGAGGATTCAGTGGCGAATTATATGCGTATTCGGGTTGAACATGTTAATACGATTTTATTATTTATCCTGCTTTGTACAAGACTGAAATGCTGAGTCGATTGTTTATCGTACTAGTTCACACAGAAAAGGCCAAATTGAAGATTTATCACCTTTATTTGTGTTAAAGAGATACAAAGACTTAGCGGGACGGCTGCAGTGCAGGCGATTTGGTGTCACGATATCACAGTAGCATGGGTTCGAATTCCGGCGAGGGAAGAACCAAAAATTTGCGAAAGCAAATTTACAGATCTAACATTGTTGGGTTGATGTTTAGACGAGTTGTATATACATTATGTACACAGCCATGTATCACCATCATTGATGGCGATCCGATGGATACATCTGTTGTAGAGTTGTCACTGACTCAGACGTACTTATAAATATAATTATTTTCTGTGACTGTATATTACATTAATTTGTAGGATCCTTTACTATAGAAAATTTAGCTGATCTGTAACAATAACATCTTCATGCCTTATATATCATGTACTGTAGTACGCCGCTAGATTAAAACTGACGTGGAAAGGTAACACACGGCCAGCGAAAGCTCTTTTTTTGAGAGCCCAGGTGGTCGTGTGGTCTAGCGGGACGGCTGCAGTGCAGGCGATTTGGTGTCACGATATCACAGTAGCATGGGTTCGAATCCCGGCGAGGGAAGAACCAAAAATTTGCGAAAGCAAATTTACAGATCTAACATTGTTGGGTTGATGTTTAGACGAGTTATATATATATATATATATATAATTATAATGCAGACATGACTGAATATCATGCTTAAATTTTAACTAACAAGAAAAAGAAATAAAAGTTTTTTTCATCTAAACTGTCTCGATCATTACAAATTAACGGTAGCACATTACATGCTGAAATTTTTAGGGTAGATAGAATACACTATGAAGATGTTCTATTTTCTTTATAAACAAGTTTTGCTGCAATTTATATTTTATCATTTTTTTACTCTGACGTTAACGAAGAACTAGTGTATAACGCAAACCTTTGTTTTATCTTATTTCTTATTTAAGATCCAAAGGAAACAGTAGTTATTAATGGAGGAGGCTGTATATTTTAAAATTTACCACCTTTGTAGTCATTGCAAAGTAAAATGCTTGAATAATTAGATCATATCATTGACTAATAATGAGCAGAATAATATAAGAAGATGTGGTATGAGTGCCAATAAGAAAACTCTCCATCTAAGTCACTATTCGTAAAAGTAAACCATCATAGGCTAAAGTACGGTCTTCAACACGGAGCATTGGCTCACACTGAACAACAAACTATAAAGGTCCCCAAAAACGATATCCATGTTACTACTAGTATATATATATTACAAAGAAAATTGAGTAAATTGAGGTTATACCTAAGAAAAAAATCAACCCTGCTAAAAGTAATATAGCTATAACCGAATATAAATATACTTCCAAAGTAAGTTCTCGTTTGAGAACTGTGTAAAGTACATGTAGGTTAGATTCAAACAAGCTACCCTTTTGAAATAAATGTATAGAATGAAGATGTTTTATTAATAAAATTATGTTCTCTCTATTCAAATTGCTACCCAAGCATCTTAAAAATACTTCATTATATTGAAATGAAAATTCAATGACTTTCTATCAAAGAATCTTGATCATATTCTGAGATTTAAAAAAATGTTTCCTTATTAATAATTCATTTTAAAGCAGAAAGATCATTTTGTATATTTGACTTGGAGGTTTCACAATTGTATGACATTATTTTTGATCTTTCAATTTAAATATGACTATATACTAAACTATATCTATTTTCTTGTTAAATTATATACTTTTCTGATGCACAAATCAGTCTTAATTTATATATAATTGCACTTCAAGTATTCCATTATTCCTATGCATATTTATTATAATGATTTGGCCTTGCATGTATGTTTCTTTTTTTATCTACTAGTAAATCACATCTGAAATGAATGATAGACGGACATATATATATACAAAACTTAATGAATAATTGAAATCAAGATATTTGCGTTATCACGGCCGACACTCGGCTAACCGAGAGATTGGTCGGTTAATCTATATTGAGTATGTGGCTATATCGGCGGTGGGTCTGTTAATCGGGTTGGCTAAAGTCTGTTAATCATGTGTTATCGAGGAAATCATTGGAAATTCTGCATGTTTCATTGTATAACTTTTTAAATATATGTTTATCATAAAAATTATTTATGTCTAACAAAACAATTCATTGTACTGAATCCAGTGGTGTAATTATTATTTTTCTAGCTTCGATGTACGATTTATAAAATGAAAAGGCGTGTTACTCATCAATAGATTTATACACATTTTACACACACAAAATGTACACAAAAAGACACGTTGGTTGAATTTACTTGCATGCGATATTTTGTACATCGAACAAAGACAGGCATTATGTTTGTCAACCAAATTGATATCATTGTGTGAAAAATCTACACAAAAATCTGTATTTTGGTGACATAAATCAATCTTTATTTAAAACTTGGCCTGTTAATGGGTCGGATGTATAAAACCCGGTCTGTTAATGATTGGTCTGTTAAGAGTTATGAATGGCAATAAAAGTATAATTTTATTGCTGTATGGGGTGTTATCGGATCAAATGGGTAGGCTCAAGACGAGTGGCTAAAATATACGGAAACAACACATGAGCAATGAAACATAATATATACGGAAACACTGACATGAACAATGAATTTAGGCCATGAATATTGAAAACTGATATAAAAAAAGTGTAATATTAAAGTATTATTATACATCATGTTAAAATGCCATATTTTGATTGCCTAATACGAAGGTGTTAATTTACTCTATCACATGGCTGAGCGGGTGACAGTTTTTTGGAATGTCACCCTCTCGGCTAGACCAATCAAAAATCGGCAGTTTAAACGACAATGAATTGAATCTACATCAAGTTATTTTATAGACAATGCTTAAAGTTCTAATTTACTATACAACGAAGCGTGGAACGACTCAAACTTATTTCTTTTACAATTGTTGGAAAAACGTATTTCACTTGTTAATATTTTTACTTTAAAACCTATAAATCATTGTGTGTTATGCTTATTGTTGATATTAAACTCATTCGTTCACCATCAATGGGTTTCAACTGGTGATGTACATTTCATCATGTTCATTGTGATGTATATTTCTCAGCCAGATATGAGGCCTTTTGAAAGGGGTATTTACCCAAAATTTAAATAAAATAAATAACAATAACAAAATAACAACAATTGAAAAAAAAAAAATTTTCTTGATAGCAGAGCTTTTTTCCCGTTACGGGCCTAATCCTTGTATCGTTTATATGTCAAGTCAATGCACTACTATTGTCCATTTACTTCACTTCTGATGATTTTTCAAATACCCGTTACGCTGTCAAGTACGTGACTACATAGAAAATACTTTATAATAAAACTCATCTGAAAATGATGATAGGACATTCATTATAATAAATCAAATATCACATAGCTGAGAGGATGATAGAGCAGATCGGTATCCCTCGAAAAAACATTGTCAACCTTGGCTTCGCCGCGGTTGACAATGTTTTCTCGGGACCCAATCTGCTCTATCACCCTCTCAGCTATGTGTTATTTATATCTTATCACATATTTGTTACGGATACGGATAAATTTTTAAGATTTACCTGTTATGTTTCATTAAATTGTTATAATTTTTACTTTTTTTCCCTCTTTTCTGCAACACTTAAATATGTGATAAATAGCTTAAATATTATAACATGTTTTTCCATATTTGCCCTGGGATCATCCCTCGACCCATATCGGCCCTCGGCTTAAGCCTCGATGCCGATATGGGAGTCTCGGGTAATACCAGGGCTAACATAGAAAAGGGCATGTTATAATCTATACATATTGATTTCAACCAGGCAGAAGCTAGCGAACAATAGCTAGCGAACAATAAGCCAGCGAACAATAAGGCGATATATCGAGAAACCAAAAAACCGAATAAGACAACAACGGTCGTTAAATAAAAAAATATTCAAAAAGGCAGAAAATCAGTTAAAATATAGCAATTTTAACTCAATTTTGAAATGGTTTTTATCCAATCCATTGATTTAACAAGTCGCATAACTTTTTAGGCTAATATTCAGTACCACAATAACTCTGCACCTATCAACGAATTATTTGTAGGTGTAGGGCCACCAATGTACCCACTTCAATTTAGAACGTATGTAAAAGTAGTCCTACCTTGTATATTATAGCACCTTTTATGTCATTGTTTAATTTAGAGCTCAAAATTTGAAAAAAATGTCAAAAAATTAGGGGGGTCGGCCTTTTCCAGGGCTTCTAGAGAAAAATAATGAGGGGTGTCACGGGGAATGACTATATAGGTCTTGTAGAGGAGAAACAGGCGCTTCTTTTGCGCTAGGTATCGAAGGGTGCTATGTTCAAAAATCTGAAACTAGAGCTCAAAATTTGAAAAAAAAGGTAAAAAAATTAGGGGGGTCGGCCTATTCTAGAACTTCTAGAGAAAAATAATGAGGGGTGTCACGGGGTATGACTATACAGGTCTTGTAGAGGAAAAACAGGCACTTCTTTTGCGCTGGGTATCGAAGGGCGCTATGTTCAAAAATCTGAAACTAGAGCTCAAAATTCGAAAGAATTGTCCAAAAAATTGGGGTAGGGTCGGCCTATTCCAGGAGTTCTAGAGAAAAATAATGGCGGGTGTCACGGAATATGACTATATAGGTCTTGTAGAGGAGAAATAGGCGCTTCTTTTGCGCTAGGTATCGAAGGGCGCTATGTTCAAAAATCTGAAACGAGAGCTCAAAATTCGAAAAATTTGTCAAATAAATGGGGGTAGGGTCAGCCTATTCCAGGAGTTCTAGAGAAAAATAAAGGGGGTGTCACGGGGTATGACTATATAGGTCTTGTAGAGGAGAAACATGCGCTTCTTTTGCGCTAGGTATCGAAGGGCGCTATGTTCAAAAATCTGAAACTAGAGCTCAAAATTCGAAAAAAAAGGTCAAAAAATTAGGGGGGTCGGTCTATTCTAGGACTTCTAGAGAAAAATAATGAGTGGTGTCACGGGGTATGACTATACAGGTCTTGTAGAGGAGAAACAGGCGTTTCTTTTGCGCTAGGTATCGAAGGGCGCTATGTTCAAAAATCTGAAACTAGAGCTCAAAATTCGAAAAATTTGTCCAAAAAATTGGGGTAGGGTCGGGCCAATCCAGGAGGTCTACAGAAAAATAATGGGGGTTGTTACGGGATATGACTATATAGGTCTTGTAGAAAAGAAATAGGCGCTTCTTTTGCGCTAGGTATCGAAGGGCGCTATGTTCAAAAATCTGAAACGAGAGCTCAAAATTCGAAAAATTTGTCAAATAAATGGGGGTAGGGTCGGCCTATTCCAGGAGTTCTAGAGAAAAATAATGGGGGTGTCACGGGGTATGACTATATAGGTCTTGTAAAGGAGAAACTGGCGCTTCTTTTGCGCTAGGTATCGAAGGGCGCTATGTTCAAAAATCTGAAACTAAAGCTCAAAATTTGAAAAAAAGGTCAAAAAATTAGGGGGGTCGGCCTATTCCAGGGCTTCTAGAGAAAAATAATGAGGGGTGTCACGGGGAATTACTATATAGGTCTTGTAGAGGAGAAACAGGCGCTTCTTTTGTGGTAGTTATCGAAGGGCGCTATGTTCAAAAATCTGAAACTAGAGCTCAAAATTTGAAAAAAAGGTAAAAACATTAGGGGGTCGGCCTATTCTAGGACTTCTAGAGAAAAATAATGAGGGGTGTCACGGGGTATGACTATACAGGTCTTGTAGAGGAGAAACAGGCGCTTCTTTTGCGCTAGGTATCGAAGGGCGCTATGTTCAAAAATCTGAAACTAGAGCTCAAAATTCGAAAAAAAGGTCAAAAAATTAGGGGGGTCGGCCTATTCCAGGGCTTCTAGAGAAAAATAATGAGGGGTGTCACGGGGAATGACTATATAGGTCTTGTAAAGGAGGAATAGGCGCTTCTTTTGCGCTAGGTATCGAAGGGCGCTATGTTAAAAAATCTGAAACGAGAGCTCAAAATTCGAAAAATTTGTCAAATAAATGGGGGTAGGGTCGGCCTATTCCAGGAGTTCTAGAGAAAAATAATGGGGGTGTCACGGGGTATGACTATATAGGTCTTGTAGAGGAAAAACATGCGCCTCTTTTGCGCTAGGTATCGAAGGGCGCTATGTTCAAAAATCTGAAACTAGAGCTCAAAATTCGAAAAAAAGGTAAAAAAATTAGGGGGGTCGGTCTATTCTAGGACTTCTAGAGAAAAATAATGAGTGGTGTCACGGGGTATGACTATACAGGTCTTGTAGAGGAGAAACAGGCGCTTCTTTTGCGCTAGGTATCGAAGGGCGCTATGTTCAAAAATCTGAAACTAGAGCTCAAAATTTGAAAAAAAGGTCAAAAAATTAGGGGGGTCGGCCTATTCCAGGGCTTCTAGAGAAAAATAATGAGGGGTGTCACGGGGAATGACTATATAGGTCTTGTAGAGGAGAAACAGGCGCTTCTTTTGCGCTAGGTATCGAAGGGTGCTATGTCCAAAAATCTGAAACTAGAGCTCAAAATTTGAAAAAAAGGTAAAAAAATTAGGGGGGTCGGCCTATTCTAGGACTTCTAGAGAAAAATAATGAGGGGTGTCACGGGGATATGACTATACAGGTCTTGTAGAGGAAAAACAGGCACTTCTATGGCGCTAGGTATCGAAGGGCGCTATGTTCAAAAATCTGAAACTAGAACTCAAAATTCGAAAAATTTGTCCAAAAAATTGGGGTAGGGTCGGGCCAATCCAGGAGGTCTACAGAAAAATAATGGGGGTTGTTACGGGATATGACTATATAGGTCTTGTAGAGGAGAAATAGGCGCTTCTTTTGCGCTAGGTATCGAAGGGCGCTATGTTCAAAAATCTAAAACGAGAGCTCAAAATTCGAAAAATTTGTCAAATAAATGGGGGTAGGGTCAGCCTATTCCAGGAGTTCTAGAGAAAAATAATGGGGGTGTCACGGGGTATGACTATATAGGTCTTGTAAAGGAGAAACATGCGCTTCTTTTGCGCTAGGTATCGAAGGGCGCTATGTTCAAAAATCTGAAACTAGAGCTCAAAATTTGAAAAAAAGGTCAAAAAATTAGGGGGGTCGGCCTATTCCAGGGCTTCTAGAGAAAAATAATGAGGAGTTTCACGGGAATGACTATATAGGTCTTGTAGAAGAAAAACAGGCGCTTCTTTTGCGCTAGGTATCGAAGGGCGCTATGTTCAAAAATCTGAAACGAGAGCTCAAAATTCGAAAAATTTGTCAAATAAATGGGGGTAGGGTCGGCCTATTCCAGGAGTTCTAGAGAAAAATAATGGGGGTGTCACGGGGTATGACTATATAGGTCTTGTAAAGGAGAAACTGGCGCTTCTTTTGCGCTAGGTATCGAAGGGCGCTATGTTCAAAAATCTGAAACTAAAGCTCAAAATTTGAAAAAAAGGTCAAAAAATTAGGGGGGTCGGCCTATTCCAGGGCTTCTAGAGAAAAATAATGAGGGGTGTCACGGGGAATTACTATATAGGTCTTGTAGAGGAGAAACAGGCGCTTCTTTTGTGGTAGTTATCGAAGGGCGCTATGTTCAAAAATCTGAAACTAGAGCTCAAAATTTGAAAAAAAGGTAAAAACATTAGGGGGTCGGCCTATTCTAGGACTTCTAGAGAAAAATAATGAGGGGTGTCACGGGGTATGACTATACAGGTCTTGTAGAGGAGAAACAGGCGCTTCTTTTGCGCTAGGTATCGAAGGGCGCTATGTTCAAAAATCTGAAACTAGAGCTCAAAATTCGAAAAAAAGGTCAAAAAATTAGGGGGGTCGGCCTATTCCAGGGCTTCTAGAGAAAAATAATGAGGGGTGTCACGGGGAATGACTATATAGGTCTTGTAAAGGAGGAATAGGCGCTTCTTTTGCGCTAGGTATCGAAGGGCGCTATGTTAAAAAATCTGAAACGAGAGCTCAAAATTCGAAAAATTTGTCAAATAAATGGGGGTAGGGTCGGCCTATTCCAGGAGTTCTAGAGAAAAATAATGGGGGTGTCACGGGGTATGACTATATAGGTCTTGTAGAGGAGAAACATGCGCCTCTTTTGCGCTAGGTATCGAAGGGCGCTATGTTCAAAAATCTGAAACTAGAGCTCAAAATTCGAAAAAAAGGTAAAAAAATTAGGGGGGTCGGTCTATTCTAGGACTTCTAGAGAAAAATAATGAGTGGTGTCACGGGGTATGACTATACAGGTCTTGTAGAGGAGAAACAGGCGCTTCTTTTGCGCTAGGTATCGAAGGGCGCTATGTTCAAAAATCTGAAACTAGAGCTCAAAATTTGAAAAAAAGGTCAAAAAATTAGGGGGGTCGGCCTATTCCAGGGCTTCTAGAGAAAAATAATGAGGGGTGTCACGGGGAATGACTATATAGGTCTTGTAGAGGAGAAACAGGCGCTTCTTTTGCGCTAGGTATCGAAGGGTGCTATGTCCAAAAATCTGAAACTAGAGCTTAAAATTTGAAAAAAAGGTAAAAAAATTAGGGGGGTCGGCCTATTCTAGGACTTCTAGAGAAAAATAATGAGGGGTGTCACGGAGATATGACTATACAGGTCTTGTAGAGGAAAAACAGGCACTTCTATGGCGCTAGGTATCGAAGGGCGCTATGTTCAAAAATCTGAAACTAGAACTCAAAATTCGAAAAATTTGTCCAAAAAATTGGGGTAGGGTCGGGCCAATCCAGGAGGTCTACAGAAAAATAATGGGGGTTGTTACGGGATATGACTATATAGGTCTTGTAGAGGAGAAATAGGCGCTTCTTTTGCGCTAGGTATCGAAGGGCGCTATGTTCAAAAATCTAAAACGAGAGCTCAAAATTCGAAAAATTTGTCAAATAAATGGGGGTAGGGTCAGCCTATTCCAGGAGTTCTAGAGAAAAATAATGGGGGTGTCACGGGGTATGACTATATAGGTCTTGTAAAGGAGAAACATGCGCTTCTTTTGCGCTAGGTATCGAAGGGCGCTATGTTCAAAAATCTGAAACTAGAGCTCAAAATTTGAAAAAAAGGTCAAAAAATTAGGGGGGTCGGCCTATTCCAGGGCTTCTAGAGAAAAATAATGAGGAGTTTCACGGGAATGACTATATAGGTCTTGTAGAAGAAAAAACAGGCGCTTCTTTTGCGCTAGGTATCGAAGGGCGCTATGTTCAAAAATCTGAAACGAGAGCTCAAAATTTGAAAAAAAGGTCAAAAAATTAGGGGGGTCGGCCTATTCCAGGGCTTCTAGAGAAAAATAATGAGGGGTGTCACGGGGAATGAATATATAGGTCTTGTAGAGGAGAAACAGGCGCTTCTTTTGCGCTAGGTATAGAAGGGCGCTATGTTCAAAAATCTGAAACTAGAGCTCAAAATTTGAAAAGAGGTAAAAAAATTAGGGGGGTCGGCCTATTCTAGGACTTCTAGAGAAAAATAATGAGGGGTGTCACGGGGTATGACTATACAGGTCTTGTAGAGGAAAACAGGCACTTCTTTTGCGCTAGGTATCGAAGGGCGCTATGTTCAAAAATCTGAAACTAGAGCTCAAAATTCGAAAAATTTGTCCAAAAAATTGGGGTAGGGTCGGCCAATCCAGGAGGTCTACAGAAAAATAATGGCGGGTGTCACGGTTTATGACTATATAGGTCTTGTAGAGGAGAAATAGGCGCTTCTTTTGCGCTAGGTATCGAAGGGCGCTATGTTCAAAAATCTGAAACGAGAGCTCAAAATTCGAAAAATTTGTCAAATAAATGGGGGTAGAGTCGGCCTATACTAGGAGTTCTAGAGAAAAATAATGGGGGGTGTCACGGGGTATGACTATATAGGTCTTGTAGAGGAGAAACATGCGCTTCTTTTGCGCTAGGTATCGAAGGGCGCTATGTTCAAAAATCTGAAACTAGAGCTCAAAATTTGAAAAAAAGGTCAAAAAATTAGGGGGGTCGGCCTATTCTAGGACTTCTAGAGAAAAATAATGAGGGGTGTCACGGGGTATGACTATACAGGTCTTGTAGAGGAGAAACAGGTGCTTCTTTTGCGCTAGGTATCGAAGGGTGCTATGTTCAAAAATCTGAAACTAGAGCTCAAAATTTGAAAAAAAGGTCAAAAAATTAGGGGGGTCGGCCTATTCCAGGGCTTCTAGAGAAAAATAATGAGGGGTGTCACGGGGAATGACTATATAGGTCTTGTAGAGGAGAAACAGGCGCTTCTTTTGCGCTAGGTATCGAAGGGCGCTATGTTCAAAAATCTGAAACTAGAGCTCAAAATTTGAAAAGAAGTAAAAAAATTAGGGGGATCGGCCTATTCTAGGACTTCTAGAGAAAAATAATGAGGGGTGTCACGGGGTATGACTATACAGGTCTTGTAGAGGAAAAACAGGCACTTCTTTTGCGCTAGGTATTGAAGGGCGCTATGTTCAAAAATCTGAAACTAGAGCTCAAAATTCGAAAAATTTGTCCAAAAAATTGGGGTAGGGTCGGCCAATCCAGGAGGTCTACAGAAAAATAATGGGGGGTGTCACGGTATATGACTATATAGGTCTTGTAGAGGAGAAATAGGCGCTTCTTTTGCGCTAGGTATCGAAGGGCGCTATGTTCAAAAATCTGAAACGAGAGCTCAAAATTCGAAAAATTTGTCAAATAAATGGGGGTAGGGTCGGCCTATTCTAGGAGTTCTACAGAAAAATAATGGGGGGTGTCACGGGGTATGACTATATAGGTCTTGTAAAGGAGAAACATGCGCTTCTTTTGCGCTAGGTATCGAAGGGCGCTATGTTCAAAAATCTGAAACTAGAGCTCAAAATTTGAAAAAAAGGTCAAAAAATTAGGGGGGTCGGCCTATTCCAGGGCTTCTAGAGAAAAATAATGAGGGGTGTCACGGGGAATGACTATATAGGTCTTGTAGAGGAGAAACAAGCGCTTCTTTTGTGGTAGGTATCGAAGGGCGCTATGTTCAAAAATCTGAAACTAGAGCTCAAAATTTGAAAAAAAGGTAAAAACATTAGGGGGGTCGGCCTATTCTAGGACTTCTAGAGAAAAATAATGAGGCGTGTCACGGGGTATGACTATACAGGTCTTGTAGAGGAGAAACAGGCGCTTCTTTTGCGCTAGGTATCGAAGGGCGCTATGTTCAAAAATCTGAAACTAGAGCTCAAAATTTGAAAAAAAGGTCAAAAAATTAGGGGGGTCGGCCTATTCCAGGGCTTCTAGAGAAAAATAATGAGGGGTGTCAAGGGGAATGACTATATAGGTCTTGTAAAGGACAAACAGGCACTTCTTTTGCGCTAGGTATCGAAGGGCGCTATGTTCAAAAATCTGAAACTAGAGCTCAAAATTCGAAAAATTTGTCCAAAAAATTGGGGTAGGGTCGGCCTATTCCAGGAGTTCTAGAGAAAAATAATGGGGGGTGTCACGGGATATGACTATATAGGTCTTGTAGAGGAGAAATAGGCGCTTCTTTTGCGATAGGTATCGAAGGGCGCTATGTTCAAAAATCTGAAACTAGAGCTCAAAATTCGAAAAATTTGTCCAAAAAATTGGGCTAGGGTCGGCCTATTCCAGGAGTTCTAGAGAAAAGTAATGGGGAGTGTCACGGAATATGACTATATAGGTCTTGTAGAGGAGAAACTGGCGCTTCTTTTGCGCTAGGTATCGAAGGGCGCTATGTTCAAAAATCTGAAGCTAGGGCTCAAAATTTGAAAAAAGGTCAAAAAATTAGGGGGTCGGCCTATTTCAGGGCTTCTAGAGAAAAATAATGAGGGGTGTCATGGGGAATTACTATATAGGTCTTTTAGAGGAGAAATAGGCGCTTCTTTTGCGCTAGGTATCGAAGGGCGCTATGTTCAAAAATCTGAAACGAGAGCTCAAAATTCGAAAAATTTGTCAAATAAATGGGGGTAGGGTCGGCCTATTCCAGGAGTTCTAGAGAAAAATAATGGGGGGGGGGGGTGTCACGGGGTATGACTATATAGGTCTTGTAGAGGAGAAACATGCGCTTCTTTTGCGCTAGGTATCGAAGGCGCTATGTTCAAAAATCTGAAACTAGAGCTCAAAATTTGAAAAAAATGTCAAAAAATTAGGGGGGTCGGCCTATTCTAGGACTTCTTAAGAAAAATAATGAGGGGTGTCACGGGGTATGACTATATAGGTCTTGTAGAGGAGAAACAGGCGCTTTATTTGCGCTAGGTATCGAAGGGCGCTATGTTCAAAAATCTGAAACTATAGCTCAAAATTCGAAAAATTTGTCCAAAAAATGGGGGTAGGTTCGGCCTAAAAGAGTTTGTAAAATGTGTTATGTAAATACTGATAAAAAGAATGCTGATTACTGGCTGATTTTCCTTTTCAAGGTTATGTTGAAAAGAAAACAACGAAGATGAAAGAACTTTAGTGCGAATGCCAGCTGGTATATAACCAAATTGGAATTGAAATTAAAAAAAAACACTCTATATTTTTTTCTGATATAATTTGTTAAAATTGAACTAGTTAAACACTATTTAAATATCACCTGAGTTTGATCAATAATTATCGACTCGATAAGTTCTTATCTGCACATGCAGCTACTGTACCCGTACACAGCAAAACATGTGTTTCATCCTCATTGTTTTCAACACTTTAAATAACCAAGTTTATAAAGTTATGTGATTGACACCTTGAAATAGGTCCTCCACAACTCTTAACCGCAGCAAGACGGCAGATTATCAGCATGAGAGAGGCAGGAATGTCGCACGTATTGTCGGTCATCACTTTTCCACTATAAGTCGTTTAGATAATAAAAATTAGGCAATACACGATATAAAAGACTATTTGAGATCAAAAAGACCCCCTATTCCACCTGCTAGGGAAAATCAAGCATGATGAAGCTTAGTCAGAAAGAATCCCATTGCATACAATACAATCCTAAAAAGAGAGGACTGGGCATACAGGAGCCTTTTAACAATAATTGTTCGAGATTGAATCATCCCTTCTGGTTATTGTGCGAAAAGACCATATCAGGGACGTTTGCTTACGAACAGACACACAGTTATCCGTATCCAATGTAGTGCAGAGCTCGCCAAAATTGGAAATTAGCATCGTGGAGGAAGATCCATTGTTCAAATTGAATTCGGTTCATCTTCCTTGGCCAGATCGTAGCCCGGATTTGAACCATATCGAGCATATTTGGGACACTATTGGGCGGAAAATGCACAAAAAGACACACCAGTTCAAACACATCATGAAATAAACAATGCCCTTCATCAGAGATGGTTGCTGCTACCTTAACAACATATTAGCCGATTTATGGCAGGAATCAGAAGACGGTAAGATGCGGTAATCCGTTTGATTGGAGGCTGCGCACAAAGTACTAATTCTTTGGCGTATAACGACCAACCATGATGCGAACAGTCATCTGAAGATTAATTTTGAAATACCTGACATTGTAAATTTCGACTACAGTAAAAGTTGAAAAATTCATTTTTTGTACAAAAAACACTACATTTTGTTATTAAAATTGTTGTTGCCAATGTTATCATAAACTATGTTTCAACAATATCATACACATTTGTTATTATATGTCATCCAAAACAAGAGGCTGATTTTTCAAGTTTTAAAAAATCAAGGTGTTGCAATACTTTTTTCTATGTGTATATATAATACAGCCGTACGTAAGATGGGTCCATTAGGGTTGTTAACTACGCGTCTTTTTGAAATAAGTCACTCGCCTATTGCAATTAAGCAGTCGATGCTCAACATAAGAATACAACGACTCGCAACTATGTGAGTTAAAGAACATGGGTTGTTAACTATGCACTATATAACCGACTTTATCTAGTCAACCGTTTAACAAACCTCATCTTCACAAAAGTACAAATCGGTCTAGGTGTCTCTATAGAAAAGTTTGTTAAACGGATAAAATATTTCGACGTAAATTCGAGAAACGATGCTTGGTCGTTGTTCGTTTGAGTGAAACTTGGAAACTGGTAGAGATTATTTCCCGAGGGTATCACAAACCCAGTAGTCAACACTTTTTGTGCTGACATGAATTGTCATTGATATGGTTATATTTATAAATTTACTGTTCACATATTTTTGAATTGTTTGAAATACTAAGTCTTTTCTACCCCAGGCACAGATTAACTTAGCAGTATTTGGCAAAACTTTTAGGAATTTTGGTTCTGAATGCTCTTCAACTTCGTACTTTATTTGGCATTTTAAACTTTTTTTGGATTCGAGCGTCACTGATGAGTCTTTAGCAGACGAAACGCGCGTGTGGCGTATATACTAAATTTAGTCCTGGTATCTATGATGAGTTTATTTACAGTTCTGTTTTAACAGAATAAAGAATTCACGTTTATTCTTCGCATCATTTATGTTTTACTTGCCAATATGACTAAGTGCCGCCCAAGACCAAGACGTTGTGATGATCCAGATTGCTTTTCATACCATATTCAAGTCAAGCATTTTCATAAAACTATGGACGGAAAAGATTACCGAATTCAACAACAAAGAGATCAAAGTACTATGTATAAAACACTGCGTTGATGTCTACTCTATTGATCCCGCAAGATTTGAGGAAACTCGAGTTTTTCTCGACCACTGAGATCATACCATGATGGGGAAGATGAACAAATACTTTAAAGCCAAATATATTCGCACTTGCGTGATTGGTACTTTAGATGATCTCATTAACCAACTAAAACACCACCAAACAGCAATCGACTTAGGACATGTGGTCGCAACTTATAAGAAATATGAAAGATAATAAGTTGAAGTGTAACTTGTATGCAGACATACTAACTATACAGGAGGGTCAGTTCCGCGTGATTACCAATTCCAGAATTTTAACAATGAGGAAAAACAGAGTTCCCGAACTTCCGAATACCTCGTATTGCATCTATAATCGTATAATTGGGGTGATGTAAATGATCTCTTGGAGGAATGGAAAGGTATTCTCAGTCATTTATTTCTTGGTTCAAACAACAAGACATGGAATCACAACCTCTATTTTCAAACACAAAGGTTCTTGGTTTTATCTCCGTTTCTGGGAGACAATTTCAGGGACCAAATTTTCGGCTCTTCCTTCACACCATTTGCGAGTATTGTCCTCTGGAACAACGATAGTCTGTCAGATGGATACGCGACTGATCACGTGTTAAAAGAGAGCCATACCACTTGCACGTAAAAGACAACTTGTTAGCTTCCAAAAAAAGAGCAGGCTAATGGCGCTACAAGGCAGCACTCGCACAATAAAAGTAGAAAGGGGTATGATTAATTTAATTCATAATAACTTGTTTCCAAATACACTAAAAAATAACTATGCTTAAACTAACATCTCTAGAAGGTCTATATTCTTGATGATTCTCCAGGACTGTAAAGGTTATGAGAATGTAAAGGTTACTACTAGTAACCAATGATTCAGCGGTTTTCTCTGATAAATCAGAGTAACTACTATGAATATATGCTGCATTCTATTAAACAAGAGATGTCGACGTGCATCAATTTAATTGGCGTGCCGGTGCTATTGAGAGGAGTGACTTGCGGGTAGACATTGTCTCTAGGTGAAATTATGATATGTATTGGTGTATTAGAGGCAGTAACATGGCTACCTTAAAAAACGATAGTATTGACGGGTAAGTTATAACTAGATGATTGTGAGGATTGAATAAAAAAAATCTAATTTAACGGATTTCTTAATCTTAACGAACATTTACTGATTTGTTTGCTAAATCTCTTCCACCACCTTTTTTTACGAGCAATCTTCTGCAATTTTATCATGATGACCTATAAATATCACTTTTTTGTGAGTATGAATCTAAAATTCCTCAATTTTTATATCGAAACTATCCAGTTTTATATATGTATCCAAAATTCTTCTAAAGTCTTGTAAGTGCTCGTTCATTTCCGGAACAAATGGCTGTAAGCTTTGTCTTACTTTTCCTTTCTTAAAATAGAAATAAAGGACTTCTTAACTATGGGAGAGATGTATTAATCATAGAAAGATGTCAAAGTGACGTGACATTACATTGAGTGCTGCACATAGTAAACGCCATGTGTGTGGTATTTACGAGAGGTATGAGTATGATGCAACGTATTACCTTCAATTTTAAAGGTTTCTATATCTACTCTAGTTCGTCTCAACACATCTCAATCCGTGAATCTATTCAATTTCTCTTTCTTGTTCTTCTTGTTTTGCTTACCAAACATTCATCACCTGGATCTCAGCCGCCGTTTTATTTTCGTGAAGTTAACAAATCAATGGTTCTGAATGTTTGAATTTGTGGTCATACTTGTCCAGCTTGTTCATTATTTTTTCTCACGTTCTTTTATTGCTGCATCATATTCTATTTGCATCCATTTTATATCCGTTTCATACGTGCTTTTGAATGAACCAACATTTCATTACAGCATCCGAGCTTTCAGGATGGTAATATTGTGGTCATTCATGTTACAGTATCTGAAGAAACTACACTTGATCGTCCCTTTTTATCAATGACCCTTTCTGTTGTTATTTTCCCTGAAATGTGTTATTCAAGTTGGATGACCTTTTCCGATGGATTTGGGCTTTTTTTGGTGAGTCTTCCAAGTTCGTCCCAAAGATGTCCCATTGGCGATAATCTGAAGACATTACTGGCCACGGCAACACTCAAATGCGATTATTCTCCAAAACTCATTAAAATGTGTTTACAACGGGCGTTTTCGGTTAAAAATGTAGTTTAACGATGCCTTCGGAGAAACGGGAGAACTAGTGGAGCCAGAATTTCGTTCCTATACCTTTTTGCATTTAGGTTTCCTTCACTAATTGTCAGATCGGAGCGTTCCTGGTAGGTTATCCATCTCATACCATTAATTTGCCTCCCTAAAGCCAATTTGTTTCCTGTACGCATGCATCAAAAAGCATGCCTTGCACCTGCGGCAGACCATGTCCCTGCCGTCGATAAATGTCAAGTTGAATTTCGATTCAGCGGTAAAAAGGATTTGTCTCCATGTTAGTCTATGTCATCGAATCAGTATCCTCTCCATTTAACTCGCGACATCCTTCGATTCTGCTTACGGATAGGTCACGTCAACGAACGACGAGCTCTTAGACTGCCTAGATGAAGTCGGTTACAAACTGTTTCCGCATATAGCCTATTTTTGTTTCTTCCATTAGTTTCTCCAAATCCATTATGAAGATGAATAATGCGGATTTGCCAATCTTCACACAACCTCGTTTCACGTGAGTTGCAACCTCGGGACGTTAACATGTTGTACCAGTATCTCTAAGACGAGTCTTTAGCGCCTTTCAAAGTCATTCTAGAGACATTGAATAGTGCTCGATACATTTAATTGATCAAAAGGAAAACTCAGTTCCATCTCTATAAAGGTAAATGGTTGAAACAAATGCGTATTTGTTTGAAATCGGAAAATGGCGTAAAGTTATCTTCGAATTTAAAAAAAAATACTAAATGATCATGAATAAATTATTCAGATCATTAGTTTTAATTGTGAAAATATTACAAACTAATATATTAAATATATTTTACTTAAAAAGCAAAGTAATGTTTCTTTTTTTATATATATACACATGGAAAAAAGTATTGCAAAATATTGATTTTTTTAAACTTGAATAATCAGCCTTTTATTGTGGATGGAATATGATAAAATATTTGTAAAATAATATTGAAACATAGTTTATGAATACATTGGCATTTTAACGAACAAAAAATGATTGAAAAAAAAATTATTTATCTAACCACAATTCTAAAAACAAAATGAGGTGTTTTTTGTACAAAAAACTGCATTTTACCATTTTTTACTGTAGTCGAACTTTACAATGTCAGACATTTCAAAATTAATCTTAAGATGATTGTTCACATCATGGTTAATCGTTATACGCCAAAAAATAGTACTTTGTGCGCAGTCTCCATTTAAACGGTCAACCGCCACTTAACGTCTTATGATTTCTGCCATAAATCGACTAATTTGTTGCTTAGGTAGCAGCAACCATTTCTGATGAAGGGCATTGTTTATTTCATCACGTGTTTGGACTGGGGTATCCTTTTGTGCACTTTCCGCCCAATAATGTCCCAAATATGCTCGATATGGTTCAAATCCGGGCTACGATCTGGTAAAGGAAGATAAACAGAATTCCATTTGAACAATGGATCTTCCTACACGATGATTATTTCCAATTTTGGCGAGCTCTGCACTACATTGTAAAGATAACTGTGTGTCTGTTCATAAGCAAACGTCCCTAAAATGGTCTTATCGCACAACAACCAGAAGGGATGATTCAATCTCGAACAATTATTGTTAAAAGGCTCCTGTATGCCCACCCCTCTCTTTTTAGGATTGTATTGTATGCAATGGGTTTCTTTCTGACTAAGCTTCAACATGCTTGATTTTCCCTAGCAGGTGGCATAGGGGGTCTTTTTGATCTCGGATAGTCTTTAATATCGTGTATTGCCTGATTTTTATTCTCTAAACGACTAATAGTGGAAAAGTGATGACCGACAATACGTACAGTTTTCACAGCGACATTTCTGCCTCTTTCATGCTGATAATCTGCCATCTTGCTGCGGTTAAGAGTTGTGGAGGACCTATTTCAAGGTGTCAATCACACAGCTTTATAAACTTGGTTATTTAAAGTGTTGAAAACAATGAGGATAAAAACACATGTTTTGCTGTGTACGGGTACAGTAGCTGCATGTGCAGATAAGAGCTTATCGAGTCGATAATTATTGATCAAACTCAGGTGATATTTAAATAGTGTTTAACTAGTTCTATTTTAACAAATTATATCAGAAAAAAATAAAGAGTGTTTTTTTAATTTCAATTCGGTTAAATACCAGCTGGCATTCGCACAAAAGTTCTTTCATCTTCGTCGTTTTCTTTTCGACATACCCTTGAAAAAGAAAATCAGCCAGTAATCAGCATTTTTTTTATCAGTATTTACATATCATGCATATATATATATAAC